>NW_028261388.1:5005782-5045782 GCF_051295495.1 Thamnophis sirtalis | reverse complement strand
ATCTAGTTTAGTGGGGAGAAAGGGACTAAGTGTGACAATATTCCGATATTTGAGGGGCTACTCCAAAGAAGAAGGGGTCAAGCTATTCTCCAAAGCACCTGAGGGTAGAACAAGGAGCAATGGGTGGAAACTAATCAAGGAGAGAAGCAATTTAGGACTAAGGTGAAATTTCCTGACAGTTAGAACAATTAACCAGTGGAAGAACTTGCCTCGAGAAGTTATAAATGCTGAAAGTTTTTAAGAAGATGTTGGATATCCATTTGTCTGAAGTGGTGTAGGGTTCCCTGCCTAGGCGGGGGGTTGAACTGGAAGATCCCCAAGGTCCCTTCCAACTCTGTTATTCTATTCTATTCTATTCTATTCTATTCTATTCTATTCTTTCTCAATTTAGACCAATCATTAAGCAACCAATCAAAGGGACCCTTAAAAGATACTTTCAACCTGGATTTGGACTTCCAACGGTCGAAACCTCCAACTGAAATTTCCGGAGGGAGATTAATCCTAGCTGAAGCACCATCTTTGCTTTTAAGATAATTTAGTTTTCCACACCTTCAACTGGCTGTCCAAATCCTCTCTCAGCCATGTGGTGGTGAATTGAAAATAGCTGTTTGTTTTTTAACCGGAGCCAGGAATATTATCTGGATTAATTGGCTTTCAGATTGCTTTCTTTGTTCTCCAACAAATTGGAACAATTGTCAATCTGGTTTAGTAAATTAAACAGGTGGACAGTTCACCCACAAATTTCTACTTCATCTGTACTAGCTGTAGTTTCCCAAAACCAATTGGCATATTGTTTATTTTATTTTATTTGTTGGTTTTGTCAAGCTTGTATAAGATAATAGATATAAGTAGATACAAGATTATGAAGGCATGAAATGGATACGAATAAGTGGGGACAGTAGGACAGGGACAGTAGGCACCAGTGGTGGGATTCAAATAATTTAACAACCGGTTCTCTGCCCTAATGACCGGCTGGGTAGGCGGGGTTCGGTGGTCATGTGACCGTGTGGGCGTGGCCAACTCAACGTCACTCAGGTCGATGGGCGCTTCGCCTTAGCTGTTGCAATGTAATAAGGGTTAACCGGAGAGGCAGTTTCTGTAAGCAGGGCAATAAAGATTAAGCTAGAAACAACACCAGAATATTTCCTTCCTGCCTTCCTTACAGGATTAGCCCTGCAAAGTGGAAAAAAACAAAAGGAGATTTCTTCCAACAACCGGTTCTCCGGACTGCTTAGAAAGTTAACAACCGGTTCTCCCGAATAGGTGCGAACCGGCTGAATCCCACCACTGGTAGGCACACACCTTACAGACCTCTTAGAAATGGGGTGAGGTCGAAAGTAGAACAACCTGAGGTTAAAGATTTGGGGGTTTGGGGAAGAAACCACAGAGTCAGGTAGGGCATTCCAGGCATTGACCACTCTGTTGCTGAAGTCGTATTTTCTACAATCAAGTTTGGAGCGGTTTACCTTAACTTTGTGTCTATTGTGTGCTCGTATATTGTTGCGGTTGAAGCTGAAGTAGTCATTGACAGGTAGTACATTGTAGTAGGTAATTTTATGTACTACGCTTAGGTCAGTGGTGGGTTTCAAAATTTTTTAGAACCTCTTCTTTAGGTGTGGCCTGCTTTGTGGGAGTGGCTTTCCAGCTATGTGACCGAGTGGGAGTGGCTTGCCGGGCATGTGACCGAGTGGGAGTGGCTTGGCAGTCGTGTGACTATGTGGGCGTGGCCAACTTGTAAAATGTGGTGAAACTCACTTAACAACGCTCTTGCTTAGCAAACAAAATGTTGGCTCAGGAACTCTGGCATTGAAGCATGCAAGTCTTAAAGCTGTCAAGTTACAAGACCCTTGCACCCCTAACCCTTTAGAAAAAAAAACCCAGGGGTGTTCAAACTTGACAGCTTTAAGACTTGTGGACTTCAACTCCCAGAATTCCTCCTCCAGTCATGTTGGCTCAGGAACTCTGGCATTGAAGTGTGCAAGTCTTAAAGCTGTCAAGTTACAAGACCCTTGCACCCCTAACGCTTTAGAAAAAAAATCCCAGGGGTGTTCAAACTTGAGAGCTTTAAGACTTGTGGACTTCAACTCCCAGAATTCCTCCTCTCGCTCTTCATCTTGATGATGTACGGACGGGCGGGGGGAGGGAGCTGGAACCGGTTCTAAATGGCACTGTAGATTTGTGGAACCTCTTCTATAGAAGAGCTTAGAACTGGCAGGAACCCACCTCTGGCTTAGGTCAGACTGAAAGCGGCTTAGTTCTTAATTGTCTAAGCCCGAAACTTCGAGCCTGGTGGGCATGAGGGATTCTGTGGTGAGCAGAGGAGTGGAGGACTCTTCTCGTGAAATACCTCTGGATTCACTCAATTGTATTAATGTCCGATATGCAGTGCGGGTTCCAGGCAGACGAGCTGTATTCGAGAATTGGTCTGGCAAAGGTTTTGTATGCCCTAGTTTGAAGTACAATATTACCGGAGTAGAAGCTTCACAAAATTAGGTTAACAACTCTTAACGTCTTTTTGGCAAGGCTGTTACGGTGAGCTCTGGGGTTTAGATCATTTGAGATGAGTACTCCAAGGTCCTTGACGGAGTGAAGGTCGTCTATGACAGTGTTTCTCAACCTTGGCAACTTGAAGATGTCTGGACTTCAACTCCCAGAATTCCCCAGCCAGCATTTGCTGGCTGGGGGAATTCTGGGAGTTGAAGTCCGGACATCTTCAAGTTGTCAAGGTTGAGAAACACTGGTCTATGAGGTCGTATCCAATTGCGTGTGCATATGGGTTTTGAATCAACCCTCCCCCTCTTTTCACCTTCAACAATATCATATTTCTGGCACTTAAAATTAGAAGAAAACATTTATAGCTCAGGGTTGAACTGTCGGGTGTAAGTGCTTCATGAGCGTGGTGGCAAACCACTGGTATATAAAAGTAAGAGAAAACCTTTCCCTCCTACCACTGATGCCTTTACCTAGATTGGTAATTAAAGGTCTACAAAGAAATAATCAAACTCAGAGAGCAACAAGAACCCCAGAGTTGTTGTTGTTGTCATCCTCCTCCTCCTCCTCTTTTATTTTGCTGGAAATCAGGATTCATTTCTGGCAATTTATTTTTAAAGTATTTATTTTAAATAAAAGTATTTTTTTTTAAAGAGTATTGATTTTAAAAATTTCCACTAGGTATAATGGGTTCATTTAACGGCCTCCAGGTTTGCTTAGCAACTGCAGTGTTCACTTAATGACCAAAGCATTCACTTTGCGACCACCCAAATGTGGTTGTAACATCGGGTGCAATCGCACAGCGACCCATTTTAATAACCAGCACAATTCACGAACAATTCACAATTCACAAACCGTAATTCCAGGCTCAATTCCAGCTGTAAGCCAAGGGCTATTTATAAGTGGTTTTCTAAAAATGCCCTAATTGATTCCTGAGTATCGAGCCAAGTTTCAATACAAAACCAGACGATTTTTCGCAGTCAGGTCTAAGCTTTGTTTGAGTTATAGCTGAATTTTACCCCTGTTCCTTCCCTCCCCTCAGTCTGTGTCATAAATCACATTCCCCAATGAGGTGCACCCCTCCCAAGACTGCTGCAGTAATCTGAGAGCCGACTTTCGCCAAAAGTATGCATGGAATGCGCTCCTCCCCCCTTTCTCTCACCATGACAACTTTAGGAGTTGACAGTAGGATCTGTAAAGACTTGCTGGTTTAGAACATGGGTCCCTGACCTGTGGGCCATGGGTGCCTCTCCCAGTGAAAATGGAGTTCCGGAGCAGCACACATGAGTTCTCCTGGGCTCCGTTTTCACTGGCAGTGGACTGCAGGAGGCCATCATAGCCGAAAACGGAACTTGGGAGGCCATGTTCACTGGCAGAGCCCTCCAGCCAACACAAGCACCCCCAACACAAGCCATGTTGTGGTGACCATGCCCACCATGCCCACGCCCACTCTGCCTACCCCTCTCCCCTTCAAGGTCAAACACAACCCTGGCGCAACCCTCAACAAAATCGTGTTTGACGCCCCTGGCCTACGCCATCTCTGATTGCAGATCACCTAATGTTTTTGTGGTATTCTCCTCCTTCTTGTGTGCAGGAACCAACTTTTCTTTACAAGAACTGGGCTTTGACGATGTCTCGCCACCCCACGGGACTTTATACCGGACTGACCTAGGCCTGCCCCACGGCAGCTACTCCATCAGTGCTGGCTCCGACGCCGATACGGAGACGGACGCCATCATGTCGCCAGAACACCCGGTGCGATTGTGGGCACGCAGCACCAAGTCCGGGCGTAGCTCCTGTTTATCCAGCCGAGCCAACTCCAACCTTACCTTGACCGACACAGAACACGACAACACGGAAACAGGTAAGGAAAAACGGCCGCCGGATTCCCCGTGTTGCCGCGGAGACCTTTCTATCAAGGGAGTCCTCAGCAGGGGTCAAAAGAAAAAAGTCAAGATGGCGGCTGCCACCACATGGTTGCCGATAACCCTTTGACTTTTTCACGAGGGGCATCCTGCATTTGACCCATTTCTGTTTCTTTTGTGTGTTTGCATGCGTGCGTGCGTGCGTGCGTGGTTCAGTTGTCCGGTTATATCGCCGGCACGCTTGATGGAAAAAATGGAGGAGGAGAAGTCGTACTTCCCGTCGAAAATGGCACATCCTTCTGTGTTGTGGTCCAAAATATTTATCCATGAATGACTAAAGGGCTCATGTTTTGAATCCACCAGGAAAACAGTGATGGTTTTAAATGTCCTATGGGTTCATGGCAGTGGTGGGGTTCCAAAAAATTTTGGAACCTCTTCTGTAGGTGTGGCCTGCTTTCTGGGTCCACTGGTGGAACCTCTTCTAACCGGTTCGGTAGATTTGACGAACTGGTTCTACCGAATAGGTGCGAACTGGTAGGAACCCACCTCTGGCTCATGGGAAGGTCTATCCCAGGGGTCGGCAACTCATGGCTCTGGAGCCGCATGTGGCTCTTTCATCCCTCTGCTGCAGCTCCCTGTCGCCGGTCGGCTCCACAATTGACAGGGCTTTCGTTTAGGACAGGTAGAGGAAAAAGGACGCCGCGCTAGGAGGAAACTCTATGGTGTGGGAACGGGCTTCCGTTCAGCTCCGGAATTGAATGGGGGTTTCCGGTTAGGACCTTTGTGGCTCTTTAAGTGTTTAAGGTTGCCGCCGCCTGGTCTATCCAAACAACAGTTTCAAGAAGGGTGCTAATAAATTTCTCCTGCACAAATATCTGCTTTTCTGTTGTCACCAGCCTTTATCTCTGGATCAGTGGTGGGTTCCGGATCCCGTCGCAACCGGTACGCCGCGACGGGGCCCAGTGTCCACCTCGGGCATGTGCGCTGCGCTTTCAAGTGCACCACCGCCCTGCGACCCTTCAGCTGCTAGGCGGTGGTCGCACAGGTGTTGTGCGCAAATGTCCCAGTTGGCTTAAAAACAGGTAAGGAATATGGGCAGGCGGGTGGGCCCACCAAAACACCATTCTGGTATGGTGGCCACTGCTGCCAGCTGCCACCGGTACACCCGTACCAGGGCATACCGGCCGGAACCCACCACTGCTCTGGATGGATATTTATCTTTGGAAATGATATTCTACCGCGTTCCCAAAACTCAGATTCTGAATTTGACTCCCACCGTCTGTGTAAATAGCTCTGCTGGCTCTCTAAAGGGATGGCAGTGACACATACACACAAAGACTGCGCACTTTTAGCCATTCATCTTTTATGAAAACTAGAAGGTCACTTCAGCCTTGTTGTTCCCACCGCAGAGATGTCTTGAAATTGTGGAGACAGGGCTGGAACGTTAGGTCATCAATTCTTTAGGGCATAAAGAATGAAGTTAATATACAGTGTCATCCCGACCTATTCCTTAATAAAGATCTTGTGTGTTGGCCACTCTGGAAAGGCCAGGAAACCATCTGGGTGATGCCAGGGGGAATATCAGAACTGATTCAACTGATTTGAGAGACCGCCTTCTGCCAATTACCTCCCTGCGTCCCATCAGATCGCACAGAGTAGGCCTCCTCCGTATTCCATCCGCCAGTCAGTGCCGACTGGCGACTACGCGGAGGAGAGCCTTCTCAGTTGCAGCTCCGACATTATGGAACAACCTCCCCGTGGAGATCCGTACCCTCGCCACAGTCCAGGCCTTCCGCACAGCCCTCAAGATCTGGCTATCCCGTCAGGCCTGGGGATAGGATTACTCTCACCCCGCCCGAATGTTGAGTGAATGTTGTGTTTTATGGATAATTTTCTTTTATTCACGATTATTTTTCTTTTTAAGTCTTGTCTTGCACTCCCTTCCCCTGATTATTGTGAGCCGCCCTGAGTCCCCTCAGGGAAAAGGGCGGCATATAAATACTCAATAAAACATAAATAAAAAAAACCTCCTCCCAAAGGTGCTTTTTTTCAGGAGGTAACTGGCCTTTTCGTTTTTTTCTTTTGAAGATGTGTTCACTTCTCACCCAAGAAGCTTCTTCAGCTCTGAACTGGTTGGTGGGGGAATGGAAGGATTTATCCTCCTTGCAGACAGCTGGTCGTTTGCTTCCTTTTAGGGAGCCCTTGAGGCCACTTGGAGGTTTACCTGTGTCCTCAGGGTCATCTGAGTGGTGTAAATAGATGTTTTTTCTGCCCTGTGTCCCGCATCCTGCAGCCACGCCCATTCCGAGAATAACACCCAGGTAAACCTCCAAGTGGTCTCAACGACTCTCTAGAAAGGACGCAAATAACCATGGCTAAAGCAGGACTAGAGTCTCATCGTCTCCTGGTGATTGGCTCGAAGTCACCCAGCTGGCTTTCATGGCGAAGGTGAGATTTGAACTCACGATCTCCCACTTTCTAACCTGGTGCTTTTAATGGCTAGATCAAACTGGCGTTTGGTGTTCTTGGTGAATTGTCATTTTCACTGTTATTGTTACAGAGATGGTATCGATTGGAGTCAGGGACGTGCAGTCAGGGGAGGCAGGGGGAGGCAGAGCCTCGCCACTGTCATCATGAAAAGGAAAAAAAATGTAAAAGGAAAAAGGCAAGAGCTGAGGTCAGGCTGAGCTAGTTGCTGCCAGAGTCACCATGGATGACTCTGCTTAGTGCTTAACTGTTTAAAAAAGCATCTAACAAAGTGCTCTCTACAGGGGGAGGCAGGAGAACGACGTGCCTCATCTAGTCTGACTTTAGGCTTTTTATGATCACTTGAGCAGAGTCAAGCAAGGGTTAAAAGCCGAAAAATTCCTGATGTAGGTGAGGCACGTCATTCTCCTGCCTCCTCCTGTAGAGGGCGCTTTTTAGAGGCTTTTTTAAACAGTTAAGCAAGTCATCCACGGTGACTCTGGCAGCAACTAGCTCAGCCTGATCTCAGCTCTTGCCTTTTTCCTTTTACATTTTTTTTTCTTTTCATGATGACAGGCAAGAGCAGAGTTGAAATCCTCTCTGAAACAGCTGGAAAAGGTACATGTGGGTCAGAGGGAGTGGGAGGAATTCAAACTTCATCCTCAAGTGTAGATCCCTCCCCAAGTGTAGTTTGATTGCAGGCAGAGCCATGTTGCCTTTTCAAACACACACACATAAACACACACACACACATACACACACACAGCTGGATAAAACTATATAAGCCCAGCTTCACTGATTACAAGTTTGAAAAGGCCTACGTGGCTCCGTCTGCAATCAAAGGCTCGGATCGGCTCCCCTCCGGCTTCTCTGCCTCTTCTCTCACCCCAGCCTACAAGCAGGAGGTGAGTGGGTGGGTGGGCTTTATTGCGTTTCAGGCATTTCCCACCAGACAGCAAGCTGCATTTGCAATGGTGGAGGTGTTTGGGGAGGGCAGGCAGGGAAATGTGGGGGGAGGGATATGGCAGAGGAGCTGTTTTCAAGCCATTGGAAAATATATCCAATCCAACTTCTGTGTTTGTGTTTGTTTGAGAGAGAGTGAGTGAGAGAGAGAAGGGGGTAGGAGAGATAGTCCAATCCAACTTCTCTGTGTGCGTGTGTCTGTTTGAGAGAGGGGGTAGGGAGGGAGAAAGGAGGGGGAGGG
Organism: Thamnophis sirtalis; assembly: GCF_051295495.1. Lineage (NCBI taxonomy): Eukaryota > Metazoa > Chordata > Lepidosauria > Squamata > Natricidae > Thamnophis > Thamnophis sirtalis. The sequence continues at coordinate 5,037,757 of NW_028261388.1, read as the reverse complement.
AGAAGAAAAAGAATGAAGGAAACTTTTTCGCAAAGGAGAAAAACAAATGCTGTCACTTTAAATCGGAACTGAGCATGCCTGGCTGTGGAATTCTGGAAGTTGGAGTCCACAAGTCTAAAAAAATTTGAAACCCACCACTGTGTCAGTGCCTCACCAGCCATAAACCTCACCGCAGGTCACTGATTGGAGTCAACTCCTGGCAGCTGTATGGACAATGCCCCCCATTGCTAACAGCCCTAAGCAAAGAGGTACAGGAAACTCTTACAGGAAATACAATGCTGCCCTCTAGTGGTCCTTAACTTACAACCCCAATTGGGACCGGAATTCACATTGCTAAGCAAAGTGGTTGTTAAGTGAGCCGGGACCGGTTTTACAACCCTTTTACCACCGTTGTTAAACAAATCATTGCAGTTGTAGAATTTGCAGCCCTATTTTGCACAGGTACAGTATAGGTGGTACCTGGCTCAATAGTAGTATCTGTGAGAGGGATCTTGGAGTCCTAGTGGACAACCATTTAAATAGGAGCCAGCCGTGTGCAGCAGCTGCCAAAAAAGCCACCACAGTTCTAGGCAGCATCAACAGAGGGATAGAATCAAGATCCCGTGAAGGGTTAATACCACTTTATAATGCCTTGGTAAGGCCACACTTGGAATACGGCATGTGGAGACTTTAGAAAGAGTGCAGAGAAGAGCAACAAAGATGATTAGGGGACTGTTGTAATTCAGCAGAAACCTGTGAGTTGTTTCAGGATGCAGGATAATGAGCAGCTGTTGCTCGTTAGGGTCTTCTCCTGCAGATAAAAGACTGATGGTGCCACGCCTTAGTTGCAGAAGTCAACGTTGTTCGTTTGTGAGTTTAGTTCCGTGATTCAAAGAGGCACTTGGATAAGTGATTTGCTTTCTGAAAACCTAGTTTGCTGTAAGAGTTTTGTTTTTGCATTTGCTGCGTAACTTTTTGCCAGAGACTTTATCTATGTTTATTTTGGGCTCGCAGCAGCTTGAGCCGGGACTGATAAAGATATTTCCTTTGAAGTTCTGTCTGGCTGTTGTTTGTGAACAAGCAAGGAGGGGGTCAGAACAGGGACTGCAGACTAAACCATATGAAGAACGATAGCAGGAACTGGGTATGTCTAGTTTAATGAAAAGAAGGACAAGGGGAGACATGATAGCAGTCTTTCAATATCTCAGGGGTTGCCACAAAGAAGAGGGAGTCAAACTACTCTCCAAGGTACCTGGGGGTAGAACAAGAAGCAATGGGTGGAAACTAATCAAGGAGAGAAGCAACTTAGAACTAAGAAGAAATTTCCTGACAGTTAGAACAATTAATCAGTGGAAACAACTTGCCTCCAGAAGTTGTGAATGCTCCAACACTGGAAGTCTTTAAGAAGATGTTGGATAGCCATTTGTCTGGAACAGTATAGTTTTTCCTGCCTAGGCAGGGGGTTGGACTAGAAGACCTCCAAGGTCCCTTCCAACTCTGTTATTGTATTATTAAATTCCTGCCTCCATCTTTCTTGACCTTTGAATGTCGTTGTATGCTTTATTTTAAAAGGAAAAAAACACACACCTTTGCTGCAAGATTTGTTTTATGTGTGATATAAATACTGGTGCATGCTTACAATTAAAAAAACTTAAAGGTAATTGGATGCTTTGAAGCATCAAACGTATATAAAAACACAGCAGAGGTAATCCAGGAACTAACTTTGGAAAAGTAAAGAATTTGGGGGCTTTCCTTTGAAAAAACAAAGAGATCTAAAGCCCGCTTAGTTTTAAACCGCCTTTCCGTACAGAAATGTTTTTAAGATGACGTTTGAAGATCCCGTAAGAAAACTTTACCTTACCTCTCTGATCAAGGAGTCCCAAGTAGTACTTATTTTAAGCATGGTTTAAATAATTGTACACACCGGAGAAGGAGGGGTGGGTGGGTGGGTGGGGGAAATCTTTCTTAGATTCCATTCTTTGTCCGTTTCTTTTGTTCGTGGAACTGGCCCTTGAAATTTCTTCCCAGCTCTTTCAATTCTTCCCAGCTGAGGGCTCTGGCAATTACAGGCTTTGTAAATTCATCCCTTCTTTGGCAGGTTCAATTTGGAATTTTGAGGTTAAACCACCCCCTAGTTGAAACCATCTGTGAAACAGGCTGGCTTTTGCACCCAAAAGTCACAGATACGGGCTTGGGGTTTAAATTTCAGCCCAGGGGAGCGGGTTTCCCCCCACCCCACCCCAGTTCTCAACCCTGTTTTGTTTTTCTTGGGAATAAGGTGGACTGAGTTTCAAGCCTGTGATTTAAATTTTCTAAGCCCAGAACCCAAAACAACGAATATGGTCCAGGTGAAAGCTATTCTGAAGTCGAAAACAGCGGCTTCAGAGAGAGTCGCAACCACTGTGGCCTTCGCCTCTTTCAAAGGAGGAGGGGGGGTCATCAAGAGAGCCCCCCTCCCCACATGTAAAACGTGGGCTGTGGTGTTAGAGAACAGTTTGGAGTCAAGTTTCTCCTACATGTAATGAGTTATACTGAAATTGTTCCAGGAGCACTATTTTAGATAGATAAAGATAGATAGATGATAGATAGATGATACATAGATAGTGGTAACAATAGCAGACCTATATACCACTTTATAGTGCTTTACAGCCCTCTCTAAGATAGATAGATAAATAGATAAATAGATAGATAGATAGATAGATAGATAGATAGATAGATAGATGGATGGATGGATGGATGGATGGATGGATGGATGGATGGATGGATGGATGGATGGATGGATGGATGGATGGATGGATGGATGATAGATAGATAGATAGATAGATAGATAGATAGATAGATAGATAGATAGATAGATAGATAGACAGACAGACAGACAGACAGACAGACAGACATAATAGATCATAGATAGATATAGATAGAGGATAGGTAGGTAGGTAGGTAGGTAGGTGGGTGGGTGGGTGGGTGGGTGGGTGGGTAGGTAGGTAGATCGATCGATCGATGATAGATAGATAGATAGATAGATAGATAGATAGATAGATAGATGATAGATAGATAGATAGATAAATAGATAAATAGATAGATAGATGGATGGATGGATGGATGGATGGATGGATGGATGATAGATAGATAGATAGATAGATAGATAGATAGATAGATAGATAGATAGATAGATAGATAGATAGATAGATAGACAGACAGACAGACAGACAGACAAACATAATAGATCATAGATAGATATAGATAGAGGATAGGTAGGTAGGTAGGTAGGTAGGTAGGTAGGTAGGTAGGTAGGTAGGTAGGTAGGTAGGTAGGTAGAGCTCACAACCAGTGAACTAGTTGTTAATGTATGTGAAGCCCACTTGTAGTTGGATGGATGGATGGATGGATGGATGGATGGATGGATGGATGGATGGATGAATGGATGGATGGATATATAAATATATATATATAGAGAGGTAAGTAGATGTTTAGTAAGATAGGAGATAGAGAGAGATGATAGATAGATGTTAGATAGTAAATAGATGATAGATATAATGGAATTAGGTATGCCTAATTTAATGAAAGGAAATAGGTAGGTAGGTAGGTAGGTAGGTAGGTAGGTAGGTAGGTAGGTAGGTAGATAGATAGATAGATAGATAGATAGATAGATAGATAGATAGATAGATAGATAGGATATATCAGCTCCTCCTTAGGTAGGTAGGTAGGTAGGTAGATAGATAGATAGATAGATAGATAGATAGATAGATAGATAGATAGATAGATAGATAGATAGATAGATAGATAGATAGATAGATAGATAGATAGATAGATAGATAGATAGTTAGATAGATAGATAGATAGATAAATAGATGATAGGTAGGTAGGTAGGTAGGTAGATAGATAGATAGATGATAGATAGATAGATAGATAGATAGATAGATAGATAGATAGATAGATAGATAGATAGATGATAGGTAGGTAGGTAGGTAGGTAGGTAGGTAGGTAGGTAGGTAGGTAGGTAGATAGATAGATGATAGATAGATAGATAGATAGATAGATAGATAGATAGATAGATAGATAGATAGATAGATAGATAGGATATATCAGCTCCTCCTTATCAGCTGATAAGGAGGAGACCTGTGGCGTAATGGCTAAGACGTTTGCCTAAGATGCAATACAGCACAGGTTCGAATCCCAGTAAGGGTATGGCTAGCTGATGAGAGCTAAATAGCTTGAAATAGATCTATACTAGTCTCCCTTTATTTATTTATCAGCACAAATTAAAAAACACACACATACACACATATATAGATAGAGAGAGAGAGAGAAAGAGAGAGAGAGAGAGAGGATAGAGATAGATAGATAGATAGATAGATAGATAGATAGATAGATGAGATAGATAGATGATAGATAGATAGATAGATAGATAGATAGATAGATAGATAGAGAGAGAGAGAGAGAGGATAGACATAGATAGATAGATAGATAGATAGATAGATAGATAGATAGGATAGACATAGATAGATAGATAGATAGATAGATAGATAGATAGATAGATAGATAGATAGATAGACAGACAGACAGACAGACAGACAGACAGATATATAGATGATAGATAGGGTAGGTGGGTAGGTAGGTAGGTAGGTAGGTAATAGATAGACAGGCAGACAGACATGGAGGGATGGATATATAAATATATATATAGAGAGATAGGTAGATATTTAATAAGATAGATGATAGAGAGATGATACATAGATGATAGATAGATATAATGGAATTAGGCATGCCTAATTTAATGAAAGGAAGTATTAGGGACGACACAATATTTGTGGGTTCCAATATTTGAGGGGCTGCCACAAAGAAAGAGGGAGTCCAACTATTCTCCAAAGCACCCGAGGGCAGGACAAGAAGCAATGGGTGGAAACTAATCGAGGAGAGAAGCAACCTAGAACTGAGGAGAAATTTCCTGACAGTGAGAACAATTAATCAGTGGAAGGACTTCCCTTCAGAAATTATGGGTGCTGTATTAGTGGATTTTATTAAGGGGAGATTAGACTACCATTTGTCTGAAATGGTATGGGGTTTCCTGCTTGAGCAAGGTGTTGGACTAGAAGACCTCCAAGGCCCCTTCCAACTCTCTTATTCTCTTATGTGTCAGCAACACATTGCTAGTTATGGTCAATTTTAAAAAAAAATACCCCTGGGAAATGTGGCAATTCTGCCATTCATCTTATTCCGTCACAATTTCTTGCTTGGGATTTTTCTCCTGCTGTTTAGAAGACGCTGTAAAATGGATCGGAAAGGAATCATAAGAAAAAAACAGTGATTATTTGATGCTTAATGGTCCATACACTTTATCCAAGCAGGAAAAAGAAATATGCATTTTAGGGGGAAAAGGGGACAAATTTTATCCGCCATCAAACAAACCTGTAGAGAGGTTTATAAACAGTGGCGGTCAAAGCTGTCCCTGAATTGTGTTTATTTATATTCCATTGTTAGAACAGGCCTCCCGCTTTAATTAATTGGGACTTTGTGCCTCTTTAAAACCTGGTTTAGTTTGCTTAGCAGGGGACAGTGGATGCCAAGCCATAAACCTCAGACTCAACTGAGCATGTCAGAGCTTGCTCCCGTGCCACCAAAGTAATGGGACACGCATCTTAGGTTTGTTAATCTGTTGGGTGAGATCTTGGCAACGGGTTTTGGTCGTGGGAGAAGAAGCCGAGCGAATCCTGGCTCCGTTTTTGCAAAAAGTGCCCAGTTGGATCAGGGTCTTTTTGCATCTCTTCCCGTGGGAGTCGGTCGGTAAGAATTTAGAAACTTTTAGAATTTCTGAGCGTTTTTTAGTGTTTGTTCAGATTAAGGCACGATAGAGCCTACCCTGTTTTTTTTCGTGCTGGTATGTCATTTAGAGATTTTCATACCCAGCATGTGTCAGTGTTGTATTGTTTTTGTGGCCACCATATATAAAAAAAAAGATGTTGAGACTTGGGTCTCCTGCTTGGGCAGCGGGGTTGGACTAGATGACCTACAAGGTCCCTTCCAACTCTGTTAATCTAATCGAAGAGGAACAAAGATGCTTAGGGGACTGGAGGCTAAAACACATAAAGAATGGTTGCAGGAATTGGGTATGATGAAAAGAAGGATTAAGCGTGACATAATAGCAGTATTTCAATATCTGAGGGGCTGCCATGAAGACGAGAGGGGTCAACTTTAACGCCCCCCCCAAAGCCCCTGAAGGCAGAACAAGAAGCAATGGATGGAAACTAATCAAGGAGAGAAACAACCTAGAACTAAGGAAAAATTTCCTGAGAGTGAGAACAAATAATCCGTGGAACAACTTGGCTCTAGAAATTGTAAGTGCTTCATCATTGGAGGCTTTTAAGAAGAGATTGGAGAACCATTTGTCCAGAATTGTATAGAGCCGCGATGGGAAATCTATGGCATGTGTGCCACAGGTGGCACACGGAGCCATATTTGCTGGCACGCAAGCCGGCCAGCTGATTTTCGGCTTTCCAGAGGGCTGGGGGAGGCTGTTTTCACCCGCCTCAGGTTTCAGGAAAGCCTCCAGAGTCTGGAGTGGGTGAAAAACGGTCCCAACGGGCCTACAGGAAGTTAGGAAAGGATCCGTTTCCAGCTTTCAGAGGGCCACTGTGGGTGGCGAAAACTCCCCCTCCTCTGTGTGTGGGAGTTGCGTGCAGATGCGCCGGGCGGGGGTAGCACGCACATGTGCAGGTGGGTCAGCGCATTGAGTTGTGGGTGTGGGCATGCACACATGTGCAATAGAGCACACACATACGTGTGATAGTGTGCGTGCACACAATTTTGGCATGCCTTTACAAAAAGGTTCACCATCAGTGGCATAGAGTCTCCTGCCTGAGTAGGAAATTTGGACTAGAAGACCTCCAAGGCCCCTTCCAACTGTGTTATCCTGTCTTCAATGGCCATCCTGGGATAGCTACACAAAAGCGTCTATCAAAGCTTCCCCCTTAAACCAAACCTGGTTTTATAAAAAGCCGCGTTCCCCTGATTCTTTCCAACCGCCGCCCCCAAGCACACACAGTTTCCGCTACGGCTTCCCATTCAGGCTGCACTTCATTTTTATTTTAAAGGCAGCTTTTGTCCTCCGTTGTTGACTTAGCGCACAAAAGGCCAGGCCTTCAAAGAGAGGAAGATGCTTATCCAACGGCTATTATCTCCATTGTCTGCATCTCCCGAATCTACTTGAACGTCTTCTTTCAAACTTGTTCCAAGAAAGAGGGAAAAAACGTACATATGATTTTACCTGCAAGAGGTTTCTTGGCAAAAATAATTTCCTGTGAGGTATTTTTTTTTAAAAATAGGTAAAAATACCTCAAAAATATCGTTACCTTTTTTGAGGTAAAAAATACCTCAAAAATATCATTACCTTTTTTGAGGTAAAAAATACCTCAGAAAAACGCCATATGGAAAGATGAATTTTGTCTCTTTGCTCAATCTCTGTTATATCCAAATAGAGGTTGTCCTCAGCTTACGACCACAATTTTTTGCCGCTAAGTGAAACATTTGTTCAGTGAGTTTTTGCTCCATTTCACAATCTTTCTTGCCACAGTTGTGAAGTGAATAACTGCAGTTGTTAAGTTAGGAACAAGATTGTTAAGTGAACCTGACTTTCCCTTTGACTTGTTACGTGAATCACTGCCGTTGTTAAGTTAGCAACACTATTGTTAAGTGAATCTGGCTTCCCTGTTGACTTTGCTTGCAGGAAGGTCACAAAAAGGGATCACGCAACCCCCGGGACACTGCAACCGTCATAAATAGAAGTCAGTTGCCAAGCGTCCAAATTTTCATCATGTGACTGTTGGGATGATGCCAATGAGAACCTATACCTATGGCTAATCCTTTTGTCCTTGCGTGCCAAAAACGTGCATGTACACGCGATAGCACATGTGCACATGCCCACACCCACAATGCAATGCGCCTTGGCCCTTATGCATGCACGTGTGACCCCCGCATATGCACACGCAAAACCACTGCGCATGCACGCCTGAAAACCCTCATAGCAACAGGTTGGCGTTTTCACCCTCCCCAGGTTCCGGAGGCTTTCCTTGAAACTCCAGGGGGGGGGACGGCCTGTCCGGGGCTCCGGAGGCCCTCCCTGAAGCCTCCTGGCAGTAAAAACAGCACACATCCCACACTCCACTCACACACACACCCACGCATGTGTGTTCGCCCCCCCACCAGTGCATGCGCAGCAGAGACCCCAAAATCAGCTGGCCGCTGGGAGACGCATGTGCACGCGTGGTAGAGCTGAGGTAGGCAATGGCTTCCGTTTCCACAGAGAGAGGACTCCATGTGCCACCTGTGGCATGCTTGCCATAGGTTCGCCTTCACGGACCTCTAGCATCTCAGACAAGTGACTGTCCAGTCTCTTCTTAAAAACCTCCAGTGATGGAGGGCCCACGATTTCTGAAGGCAATTTATTACAATACAATAGCAGAGTTGGAAGGGACCTTGGAGGCCTTCTAGTCCAACCCCCTGCCTAGGCAGGAAACCCTATACCGTTTCAGACAAGTGGCTATCCAACATCTTCTTAAAGACTTCCAGTGTTGGGGCATTCACAACTTCTGGAGGCAAGTTGTTCCACTGGTTAATTTTTCTAACTGTCAGGAAATTCCTCCTCAGTTCTAAGTTGCTTCTCTCCTTGATTAGTTCCAACCCATTGTTTCTTGTTCTACCCTCAGGTGCCCTGGAGAATAGTTTGACTCCCTCTTCTTTGTGGCAACCCCTGAGATATTGGAAGACTGCTATCATGTCTCCCCTAGTCATTCTTTTCATTAAACTAGACATTCCCAGTTCCTGCAACGGTTCTTCATTATGTTTTAGCCTCCAGTCCCCTAATCATCTTTGTTGCTCTTCTCTGCACTCTTTCCAGAGTCTCCACATCTTTTCTACATCGTGGCCACCAAAACTGAGTGCCGTATTCCAAGTGTGGCCTTCCCAAGGCTTTATAAAGTGGTATTAACCCTTCACGTGATCTTGATTCTCTCCCTCTGTTGATGCAACCTAGAACTGTGTTGGCTTTTTTGGCAGCTGCTGCACACGGCTGGCTCCTATTTAAATGGTTGTCCACTAGGACTCCAAGATCCCTTTCGCAGTTACTACTATTGAGCAAGTTACCACCTATACTGTACCTGTGCATTTCGTTTTGGTTGCCTAAATGTAGAACCCTTGAATTTCATTTTGTTAGATAGCACCCAATGTTCAAATTCGTCAAGATCCTTCTGTATCTTAAGCCTCTCTTCTGGAAGGTTGGCTATTCCTGCCAGCTTGGTGTCATCTGCAAATTTGATGAGTTCCTCGTGGTATTTAGACAATACCATTTATTCTTAACAATCTAACTTAACAATTGTGGCAAGACGGGTTGTAAAATGGGGGCAAAATTCACTTAATAACTGTCTCGCTTAGCAACAGAGAATTGGGGCTCAGTGGTGGTCCTAAGGCAAGAAGCACCTCTACTAAATTTCCAAATTCTGGTATTTGCTTCCAAAACGGCCTGAGATCTTAGGATATTTTCGTCCCTTCCCGTGGTTAATGTTTCCCTTCTCTTTGATATTCTGATTTTGTGTTTTGAAATGTCCCACTTACAGATAGGTTTAGTGTTCCCTGGATTGTCCTCACTGCTAAAAACCCGAGCTCTACACTGAATAAAAGAACAATATCTGATTCATGTTTTTTTTAGAGTGTTCTTCGTGGTGCTGAGGCTTTGAGATATTTATTTGCAGAAGATTGTGTGGTATATGAGCCTGGGAAGTGTGCGGAGTTCAATCGAATTCCTTGCGTGATTTGTAGATATCATTTTGCAAAAAACCGAAAACCGTGGAGAACAATTGCAAACGGATGGTGCATTGTGTTAGAAAGAATTGGATCTCTTGTAAAAGGATGGGGATGAATGTGGGTATTTAATATTTCGTTTCACAAATATGTTGATAAAACTTGACTTGAATTACTCGTGGCTCTGCCAGGATGACAGATACTGTATAAAGACATACTCAGAGTAATGTCAGATAGCTATGGAAATGCAGACTGAGAACAGCAACCCTGGGATTTATTTCCCATTCTTTGACTTCCTTCCTTCCCTCCCTCTCTTTCTCTATCCTCTTTCCTTCCTTCCTTTCTTGGGCTTCCTCCCTCCCTCCCTCTCTCTTCCCCACCCTCCTTCCTTCTCTCCTTACTTCCTTGCTTCCTCCATCACTCCCTTCTCTCCTTCCTTCCTTCCTTCCTTCCTTCTCTTTCTTGGCCTCCCTCCATCCCTCTCTCTTCGCCACCCTCCTTCCTCTCTTCCACTGCCCCCCTCCTTCTCTCCTTACTTCTTTGCTTCCTCCCTCCCTTGCACTCTCTCTCCTTCCCTTCTTCCTTCCTTTCTTCCTTCCTTCTCTTTCTTGGCCTCCCTCCCTCCATCCCTCCCTCTTCCCTACCCTCCTTCCTCCCTTCCACCGCCCCCCTCCTTCCCCCCTTACTTCTTTGCTCCCTCCCTCGCTCTCACCCTCCTTCCCTTCTCTTCTTCCTTCCTTCCTTCCTTCTTTCTTTTTCTTGGCCTCCCTCCATCCCTCTCTCTTCCCTACCCTCCTTCCTCCCTTCCACCGCCTCCTCTCCTTCTCTCCTTACTTCTTTGCTTCCTCCCTCGCTCTCACCCTCCTTCCCTTCTCTTCTTCCTTCCTTCCTTCTTTCTTTTTCTTGGCCTCCCTCCATCCCTCTCTCTTCCCTACCCTCCTTCCTTCCTTCCACTGCCCCCCTCCTTCTCTTCTTACTTCTTTGCTCCCTCCCTCGCTCTCACCCTCCTTCCCTTCTCTTCTTCCTTCCTTTCTTCCTTCCTTCTCTTTCTTGGCCTCCCTCCATCCCTCTCTCTTCCCTACCCTCCTTCCTTCCACTGCCCCCCTCCTTCTCTCCTTACTTCTTTGCTCCCTCCCTCGCTTTCACCCTCCTTGCCTTCTCTTCTTCCTTCCTTTCTTCCTTCTTTCTCTTTCTTGGCCTCCCTCCATCCCACTCTCTTCCCTACCCTCCTTCCTTCCTTCCACCGCCCCCCTCCTTCTCCCCTTACTTCTTTGCTCCCTCCCTCGCTCTCACCCTCCTTCCCTTCTCTTCTTCCTTCCTTTCTTCCTTCTTTCTCTTTCTTGGCCTCCCTCCATCCCTCTCTCTTCCCTACCCTCCTTCCTCCCTTCCACCCCCCTCCTTATCTCCTTACTTCTTTGCTCCCTCCCCCCTCCCTCATTCTCATCCTCTTTCCCTTCTCTTCTTCCTTCCTTTCTTTCTGCCTGCGTTTGTCTCTCTCTCTCTCTCTTTCTTTCTTTCTTTCTTTTCTTTTCTTTTCTTTTCTACCACAGCTAGCAGCCCACGTTATGCCTTTTATATTTGTAAATTCTTCTGAGCCTGTATTCATGCTGCCTTTTCTCTCCTATTCCCTTTCTCTCCCTTTCATTATACAACCGCCAGGCCCTGATGGGGTGAAACTGTAACATAATAGTTCCTCCTTTAATGAAAAGAATTGGGGCGAAATGCATCACAAAATGAAAGGGAAAGTAGGAATGCTTTGTTAACAGGTTTGATAAACTGGCCAGGAGAACCTAAGACGGAGAAATGACAATTATCCTAACTTGAGCAGTTCAATCAAGCCTTTGATCAGGAATCTGTTGGTTACATATCTATTTTATTTTATTTGTATCCTGCCTATTATTATTTTTTTTACAAATAATCAAGGTCTTAACTTGGAGCAATCTTTTTTTGGGGGGTGGGAGGCACATTTTAACTAGGTAGAAAGAGAACAAATGTTGTCGTACTTTTAAAAAATGTCTCCCTTTGTTGCGTTGCGGCTTCATTTTATTTCCCCCTGTAGGAAAGCCAGGTGCTTAACAATACCTGTGTCGTGTTTCTTGTATGTTAACTGCCAACAATTATTCTCTAAGCCCGTCTTCTCTCTTTCTGGGCTGATCACTTGCAGGGCACTCTTAACCTTTTTGAAGAATCGGTCTGTCATTTTTACTTTCTCCTTACAACCTCTGGATTGAATTATCCTCCAGCCTGCAATGAATTATCCTTCTTCTCTAGCACCCAAGTGCCATATTTATCATTTCGAAACAAATTCTGCAACGAGCTTTCTGGTGTACGGCAAACAATGGGATGAACCGCGAAGGAAGATGTATGCGATCTTGAGCAAATGTTTCTGAAGGGTTTCTAAATCACCTTTTTCGGGCTACGTGGGATGAGCCGGGGTTTTAAAAATAAGGGGCTATGAATTTTAGCTTCCTTTTCTTTTTCAGCTTGCTCGCTTTTTAAAAAAAGAAGAATTGTTACCGTTGGCAAGCAGATGGGGTAAAACAAGAATTTTTTAAAAAAAATCTTCTCCAGTTCTCTTTATAAATCCCTATTTTATAGGTTTGGTAGCTGTTGTTAAGCTATGTAGGAAGGAAAAAATGAATGAGTAAAGAATTTCTGTGGATAGTGAGATGGGGAAAGAAAGAGAGAGAGAGAATAGGAAGGAAGAAGAGAGCTAGGGGAAGGAAGGGAAAGGGAGGAGGGAGGGAAGGAAGGAAGGAAGGAAGGAAGGAAGGAAGGAAGGAAAGGAAGGAAGGAAGGAAGGAAGAAAGAAAGAAAGAAAGAAAGAAGAGAGAGGAAGAAAGGAGAGAGAGAGAGAAAGGAAGGAAAGAAAGAAAGAAAAAGAGAGGAAGGAAAAAAGAGGGAGGAGGGAAGGGAGGAGGGAAGGAAGGAAAGAAAAAGAAAGAAAGAAAAAGAAAGGAGAGGACGGAAGGAGAGAGAGAATGGAAAGAAAGAAAGAAAGAAAGAGAAAAGGAGAGGAAGGAAAGAAAGAAAGAAAGAAAGAAAGAAAGAAAGAAAAGAAATAGAGGAAGGAAGAGGAAATATGGAAGGCAGTAAGAGGAGGGAGGGAAGAAAGGAAAAGTAAGAATGTGTCCATATCAAGCATTTATTTTGAACAATGCTTTTTTAGTTTTTATTTTATTTAGCATATGGTGTCTAATACACACACACACACACACACACACACACACACAGACTGGGTCCTTCCCACTTAAAGAGTTTTGGACTGGTATTTTGGGGGTATGCTTTGTTCACTTTTAATGGGGTGTCCACAGATGATATTCAGCTTTTGGCACGGACCTGGCCTTGAAAGAATAAACTGATTGTGAAATAAATTGATTGTGATTGGATTAAATCCCATTGATTTCACAGTTCCTACTTTAAGCAAAGCAGAACAGGACTAGCCTGTTCCTTGTTTAATATCCACCCCATCCCTTCTTTTTCCCAGACTCAGAGCGAATTCTCCATTCATTTTAGTTGTTCCCATATTTGTTTTATAACTCTCAGCCTCTTTTTTTTTCCAGTTCTTATTAGCCACATTGGGTGCGCCCACTTGAAGAGAAAGACACAAGGCAGATCAAATAAACCAGTAAATTTAAATTTTAACATTTCTTTTAGGGGAGAAAGAAAGACTCCAGTGGTACAGTTTCTGCCGGACTCCTCTCTATCCAATGATTTTGCCCTGAACAATGAAATCTATGAAACTTTTTGACAAAACGGGTATCTTATTTTAACAATCAGAGTCAGTTTACTGCCTTCCTTAGTTATTCTTTATTAATCTGTATTTGTGTGTATAGGGCTTTTCCTGCCTGAGGAAGGGGGTTGGACTAGAGGACCTCCAAGGTCCCTTCCAATTCTGTGATTATGTTATTCTGTTCTTTAATTGTCTGCATTCTATTTGTGTCTGTAGGTGTGTGCATTTGCTGGTAATAGCACTCTACTGAAAGATGTGAAAAAATTAATTTCATTGAATTGTTTTTTAAAAATACTAGCAGATTATTTGTATATATTGGAAAGTGCTGCTTTTATAAAATAGCTGGATAGGTTTCCCAGTTTAGTATTTCTCAACCTTAGCAACTTTTAGAGGTGTGGACCTATACTCCAAGAATTCATGCTTTTCTGAAGAACGCCGGGATAAAATGTGTGGACTTCAACTCCCAGAATTCATGCTTTCTGAGGAACTCTGGGATAAAATGTGTGGACTTCAACTCCCAGAATTCATGCTTTCTGAGGAACTCTGGGATAAGACATGCGGACTTCAACTCCCAGAATTCATGCTTTCTGAGGAATTCTGGGATAAGACATGTGGACTTCAACTCCCAGAATTCATGCTGGCTGAGGAACTCTGAGATAAGACTTTTGAACTTCAACTCCCAGAATTCATGCTTTCTGAGGAACTCTGGAATAAAATGTGGGGACTTCAAGTCCCAGAAGTCATGCTGACTGAAGAATTGTGGGATAAACCATGTGGACTTCAACTCCCAGAAGTCATGCTTTCTGAGGAACTCTGGGATAAGACATGTGGACTTCAACTCCCAGAATTCATGCTGGCTGAGGAACTCTGAGATAAGACTTTTGAACTTCAACTCCCAGAATTCATGCTGGCTGAGGAACTCTGGGATAAGACTTTTGAACTTCAACTCCCAGAATCCATGCTTGCTGAGGAACTCTGGAATAAAAAGTGGGGACTTCAAGCCCCAGAATTCACGCTGACTGAAGAATTGTGGGATAAACCGTGTGGACTTCCACTCCCAGAATTCATGCTGTCTGAGGAATTCTGGGAATCGAAGCCCGCGTATCATAATATTTGCTAAGGCTGAGAAAGAGCGGCTCAGTTAAGTCATGTGCAGTGTTGTGGCAAATCATTTGTGGGTGAGCAATGGCTGCAACAGCTGGGACGCATTAGCTCAGCAGAATTTTAAATTGGGAGTGGGGGTGAGATGCAATTCAGGTGTAACATTATCCCTGGTATGGAGAAAGTGAACAGGGAGAAGTTGTGTCTCCCCCCCGCCCCAATTTTCCAACATTCGGACTTGATGTGTAGCTAACTTGAAGTAAATTTACAACAGATGGGGTGAGGGGGAACCTCCTTTCAATTAGGCAGCACTTTGTTAAATTATGGGGTTGACCCCCATGAGATGCAGGTATCATAAATGTTCCTTGGTTTATGCGTGGTCATTTACCATTCAAAGTTATGATGGACTCACCAAAAGGATACTTACAACCATGTTCTGAAGGATGGATGGGTGGATCCTAGAACAAATCAATATGGTTGCTAAGATAACAAGTTGTAAAGACAGCTAATTAAGAAAACCAGTTTAGTCTTAGTGGTTACGGCACCCGCTAGAAGCCAGGAGACTGAGAGTTCTAGTCCCGTCTTAGTCATGAAAGCCAGCTGGGGGACTTGGGTCCAATCACCAGAAGTTGGTGAGTTCTAGTGTTGCCTTAGGCGTGAAAGCCTAAGTTTATAGGTCAATTGCCAGGTGACTGTGAGTTCTAGTCCTGCATTAGGGGTTTATTCTATTCTATCCTATTCTCATTCCGTATTCTATTCTATTCTATTCTATTCTACTCTATCCTACTCTATCCTACTTTCTATTCTACTCTACTCTACACTACTCTACTCTATCCTACTCTATCATACTGTCTACTCTACTCTACTCTATTCCACTCTATCCTACTCTATCCTACTTTCTATTCTACTCTACTCTACTCTATCACACTCTACTCTACTCTATCCCACTATCCTACTTTCTATTCTATTCTACTCTACTCTATCACACTCTATCCTACTCTATCCTACTTTCTATTCTATTCTACACTACTCTATCCTACTCTATCCTACTTTCTATTCTACTCTACTCTACTCTATCCCACTCTATCCTACTCTATCCTACTTTCTATTCTATTCTATTCTACTCTACACTACTCTACTGTATCCTACTCTATCTTACTTTCTATTCTACTCTACTCTATCCCACTCTATCCTACTCTATCCTACTTTCTATTCTACTCTACTCTATCCTACTCTATCCTACTCTATCCTACTTTCTATTCTACTCTACTCTACTCTATCCCACTCTATCCTACTCTATCCTACTTTCTATTCTATTCTACTCTACACTACTCTACTGTATCCTACTCTATCTTACTTTCTATTCTACTCTACTCTATCCCACTCTATCCTACTCTATCCTACTTTCTATTCTACTCTACTCTATCCTACTGTATCCTACTCTATCCTACTTTCTACTCTACTCTACTCTACTCTACTCTACTCTACTCTACTCTACTCTATCCCACTCTATCCTACTCTATCCTACTTTCTATTCTATTCTACACTACTCTATCCTACTCTATCCTACTTTCTATTCTATTCTATTCTACTCTACTCTATCTTACTCTATCCTACTTTCTATTCTATTCTACACTACTCTATCCTACTCTATCCTACTTTCTATTCTATTCTATTCTACTCTACTCTATCTTACTCTATCCTACTTTCTATTCTATTCTACACTACTTTATCCTACTCTATCCTATTCTATCTTACTTTCTATTCTATTCTATTCTACTCTATCCTACTCTATCCTACTTTCTATTCTATTTTACGTTGTATTCTATTCTGTTCTATTCTATTTTATTCTATTCTATTTAACATGAAAGCCAGGTGACTTTGGGCTAGTCTCTCTCTCTCTCACCCCAACCCACCTCACAGGGCTGTTGTGAGGAAAATAGGGGGAGGAAGTAATATTAGGTATGTTTGTCACCTTACGTTGCTTATAAAGTAATCAAGTTGGGATAAAATCTAATAAATAAATAAAACTAAACAATCCATTAATTGAGTTAAAGAGGAGAACAATTGCCCCACATAACAGGAATTTCATAGAAAGATTTTTTTTCCTTACACACCCTGTTTCCCCGAAAATAAGACCTCCCCGGATAATAAGCCTAATCGGGCTTTTGAGCCCATGCGCTAAAATAAACCCTCCCCTGAAAACAAGCCCTCCCTGAAAATAAGGCCAAGCACTTATTTCAGGGGTCAAAAGAAAATAAGACCCTGTCTTATTTTGGGGAAAACACGGTAAATACTTAAACAATTCTTCCTTTTTTCCTTTTATCAACCCTGATGTATTTCTGCTTGAAAGTACATTTCATGGCCAGTAAACAAGGAACTCCATTAAACTAAGGGCTTTCCTGCTAAAACATAAGTATCCTAACCAAATTATTCTTTAACGGGCAAAAGAATGGGATCGACCTTAATCCTATCCAAAATATCCCATCCATGGGTAGAAAATAAACAAGGAAGTTGACAATCTGATTGAAAATATGCAAAGATGTATACCTCAACTGAAAAACAAGATTAAGCAGCTCCAGCAAAATTAATACAGGTAGTCCCTGATTTATGATCATTTGTTTAGTGACCATTCAAAATTATGACAGCGTTGAAAAACAGTGACTTACAACCGGTCCTCATGTTTACGACCATTTCAGTGCCCTTCCCCCCCCCAAAAAAACCCAGTCAACCCTTCAAGATAAAGGTAAAGGTTCCCCTCGCACATATGTGCTAGTCGTTCCTGACTTTAGGGGGCAGTGCTCATCACTGTTTCAAAGCCGAAGAGCCAGCGCTGTCCGAAGACGTCTCCGTGATCATGTGGCCGGCATGACTCAACGCCGAAGGCGCACGGAACGCTGTTCTCTTCCCACCAAAGGTGGTTTCTATTTTTCCTACTTACATTTTTTACGTGCTTTCGAACTGCTTGGATGTCAGAAGGTGGGACCAGTAACGGGAGCTCACTCCGTTACGTGGCGCTTGGGATTTGAACCGCCGAACTGCCGATCTTTCTGATTGACAAGCTCAGCCACTGAGCCACCCTTTAATACAGGTAGTCCTTGATTTATGATCAATTCATCAATTATCATCAATTATGGTCAATTTATGACCATTCAAAATTATGACCGCATTGAAAAACAGCGACTTACAACCAGTCCTCGTGCTTACGACCGTTGCAATGCCCAGAAGAACACCCTCCCACCCACTCCTAAAAAAAAAACCAATCCACCATTCAAACAACCCCTTAAAATCATTTCTGGCACATCCTCCACCTGGGCCCAACTCAATCACCCTTAAAAAATTAATCAATAAGAACTAAAGAGTCCTAAGTAAAAAGGATATAAACTCAATTTGTGCCATAATCCAGTTCCTCTCAACCCAAATGTTTCACCTTGCTAATGTAGACATGAAATCGGGAGGCCAGGATGGCTCAATGGGGGCGTTTGACTTACTTTATTTTCTATCAGGTTCGGTGAGGAAATTATGCCTATAATTATAGCCTTAAGATGCTTTGGCTGGCAGTATGGATTTCACATGTCATCTGCCTGCCTTCTGCAATGGAATTTTTGACAACGGACTGACTCTTATTCCCCACCCCCCCTGTTTCCGCCTGTAAAAGCTTCCGGACCCCAGCCTTAATTGAAGCTTATTAAGAGAACAATGCATATTTGTCAAAACAGCAATGAAATAGCAATGAAAGCAGTTTCAAAAAGAGAGAGGGAGGGAGACGGGGGGGGGGGGGAGAAACAAAAAGAGAAAGACAGGGGTGGAGACAAAAAGAGAAAGGGGGGAGAGAGAAAGAGGGGGACAGAGAGGGAGACAGAAAGAGAAAGGGAGAAAGACACAAAAAGAAAGAGAAACAGAGAGAAATGGGGTGACGGAGAGACAGAAAGAAAGAGAGAGAGGAAGGTAGACAGAAAGAGGAAAGAGAGAGGGGGGGGAGAGAAAGACAGAGGGGGACAGAGATAGAAAGAGATAGAAAGAAAGGACAGAAAGAAAGAGAGGGGGTGAGGGAGAGATAGAAAGAAATAGAAAAGAAGGGGAACAGAGGGGAACAGAGAGAAAGAGAGAGGGGCAGAAAGAGGGAGAGAAAGAGTGGGACGGAGAGAGAAAGAGAGAGAAAGAAAAGAGAGAGAGAGAAAGAGAGAGAGATGGGAAGGAGATAGAGACAGAAAGAAAAGTGAGAGACAGAAAGAAAGAGAGAGATGGGAAGAAGCTAGAAAGAGAAAGAAAAGTGAGAGAGAGAGAGAGAGAAAGAGAGGGGAGAGACAGAAAGAAAAGAGAGAGAAAGAAAGAGAGATGGAAGAAACAGAGGGAGAGAGTCGGATGGAGAGAGAAAGAGACAGAGAAAGAGAGAGGGAAAGAGGGACAGAGAGTCAGAAAGAGAGAGAGAGACAGAAAGAGAAAGAGAGGGAGAGACAGAAAGAGAGAGGGAAGGAGAGACAGAGAGACAGAAAGAGAGAGACCGAAAGAGAAAGAGTGGGAGGGACGGAGAGTCAGAAAGAGAGAGGGAAGGGGAGAGAGAGTCAGAAAGAGAGAGACAGACAGACAGAAAGAGAGAGAGAGGGACGGAGGGAGAGAGAGAAAGAGAAAAGAGAGAAGGAGAGAAAGAGAGAGGGAGAGAGAGACAGAAAGAAAAGAGAGGGAGGAGGAGAGGGGGAAAAGGCTCTGAAAATAATAATAACAACAACAACAACAACAACAATAATAATTTGATAAAATGATATTAGAAAATTGTAAGAACAGAAAAACGAACTTGAATATGGTCTGGATTGATTACAAAAAGGCATTTGACTCACTGCCACATAGTTGGATCATAAAATGCTTAGAAACAACTGGCATTAGCAAAAATGTTACATCCTTTACTGAAAAGGCGATGAAACAGTGGAGAACTGAGTTGGCAGTAGGGAATGAGAACTACGGAATGGTTAATATCAAGCGAGGAATTTTCCAGGGTGATTCACTTTCACCTCTTCTCTTCATCATCGCAATGATCCCACTATCAGTAATCTTTAAAAAAATGAAACAGCCAAAGAAGCTGAAAAAAATTCTCATTTACTATATATGGATGATTTGAAACTCTATGGAAAGTCAGAAATAGAAATCCAGTCACTGACAAACACAGTCCGAGTATTCAGCACCGATATTTCAATGCAGTTTGGCATGGAAAAATGCGCCACTGTATCCATAAAAAGGGGCAAAATCACTACATGTGAGGGAATTGAAATGCCCAATGGCCAATTAATTAAATGCAAAGAAAATGAAGCCTACAAATACTTAGGCATTCTGCAGTTGGATAACATCAAGCATGGAAGTAAAAACTATTGTCAGGCGAGAGTACACCAACAGAGTTAGGAAAATTTTGAAATCTAAATTGAATGGTGGAAATACAATCAAGGCCATAAATACCTGGGCAATACCAGTTATAAGATACACAACTTGTATAGTTAACTGGACACAAGCTGATTTGGACATTTTGGACCGAAAAACCAGGAAACTAATGACAATTACATCCACATGGTGATACTGACAGACTATACCTGCCCCGAAAATCAGGTGGCAGAGGATTATTACAAGTGAAGCAAACAATTGAAGAAGAAAAACATGCACTGGCTGATTATTTAAAAGAAAGTCAAGAACATCTATTAATCGAAGTAAAGAACAAAAATCTATTGAAGATTCAACAGACGAAACAAGAATACAGAAAAGATGTGATAAAATCAAGAATGGAGAGTTGGCAGAACAAAGCATTGCATGGCCAATTTCTGGAAAAAATAAAAGATAAAGTGGACAGTGAACAAACTTGGTTATGGTTAAAAACAGGTACATTAAAGAAAGAAACAGAGTCACTAATCCTGGCTGCGCAAGAACAAGCTATCCGCACAAATGCCATTAAGGCCAAAATCGAAAAATCCTCTGATGATGCCAAATGCAGACTTTGCAAAGAAGCTGATGAAACTGTTGATCACATACTCAGCTGCTGTAAAAAAAATCACGCAGACTGATTATAAATTGCGGCACAATTCAGTAGCACAAATGATCCATTGGAATTTGTGCAAAAATTATAATATTAAAACAGCAACAAACTGGTGGGAACATCAGCCTGAAAAAGACACCGAAAATCAGATGGTCAAGATCTTGTGGGATTTCCATATACAAACGGACAAAATACTGGTGCATAATACACCAGACATCACACTGGTTGAGAAAAATAAGGTTACAATCATAGACATCGCAATACCAGGTGATAGAAGCGTTGATGAGAAGGAACATGAAAAAATCACAAAATATCAGGACTTAAAAATCGAAATTCAACGACTATGGCACAAACCAGCAGTGGTAATTCCAGTGGTAATTGGCACACTGGGTGCTACTCCAAAAGCACTGGAATTACATTTAAAAGAGTTAAAAATTGACAAAATCACCATCAGTCAAATGCAAAAAGCCGCACTGCTTGGATCCGCACGCATATTACGAAAATACGTTACGACGTCCTAGGCCCCTGGGTGGGGCCCGACTAGTAATCAATGCCAAATCCGGCGAAACAACTGGCCCCTGTGATACAATTCTGTTGTTGCAAATAATAATAATAATAATAATATTTTTCTGATTCTACAAAAAACCACCCTACTTGGAACAGCTTATATCCTCCGACATTACCTTAACAGTTCCTAGGTCCTTGGTTAGGACTCGAGCTGTTGAGCTACCAACCAGCCCCAAAGGCTGTGAATCTCACCAAAGATTAACCACAGAATAATAATAATAATAATAATAATTAAAAATGTGGCAGGAATGGGTTTGAAAGGTGGTGAAAAGCGAAGGCCCTGATGGATAGGGGTGATTGCATAATAACTGCTTTTTAAAGACAGCTCAACCTTTCACTCATCTTGAAGATTCAACCGTCTTCCAAAGCTTTTCACAGGCGTTCCGTTTGTACGGGGGGGAAATAAATAAATTGGGTTTAAGAGCCGACTTGGCTCGTGGCCATGACCTCTGCTACATATTTCCCTTCCAATTCTTGCTTAATAGCTTTTTTTAAACGTTCCTTAATTTGCTGCGGGAGAAAATGACTAGGAAGACGGATATAAAACCCTCGCTCTGAAGGCAGCAGAGACCCAGGGGTGGAACTGTAAACATGGGGTGGAGGCCGATCCCTGGAATCTAATGGGGCGGAGGGGGGGGGGAGATCTAGATGACAGAGAAATTAATATTTTCAGATTCTTAACTCCTAATGGAGAAACCTGAATGATTCAGTAATTCCGGGTTTTGTTGTTTTTTTTAACGTGCTTCATTAAAAAGAGATTTCCTCTTCTTACTTCGGTAGGCCAACAATTATTCAAATGTAAAGGAAAGGGAGATAGGAATGACTGCAGATTGTGTCTGCGTGTTGATGTTGAGTCTTGTCTAAGGATGAGTTATGGGTTTAACAAAATCCCAGGGCTTGAGGTGTTTTTCCTAGGAAGGAACATGCCTGTAGCTGAACGGTCCCGGCATTAAGGAGCAGGAAGGTGTAAAAATAAACGTTGATCTCACCGGGTCTGAAAATATAAAAAATATACAAGGAGTTTAGCTGAATCAGACCGGAGACATTTCTAAGCTACCATTAACTTGCTACTGATAGAAAAGAACATTGGTAGCTGCTCAGGGTTGAACTGTGGGGTCCCTTGGTGCTCTCTGAGCTGGGTGGCTTCCTTGCAGACGTTTCATGCCCCAACTAGGTAACGTCATCAGTGCTAGAAGGGAATGGAGTTAGAGGAAAAGGAGAAGGAGGAGGAAGACTGTGGGCTCCTTGGTGCTCTCTGAGTTTGGTTGTTTTCTTGCAGACATTTCATTACCCAACTAGGTAATGTCATCAGTTCAAGAAGGAGTGGGGTTGGAGGAGGAGGAGGAGGAGGAGGGAGGAGGAGGAGGGAGGAGGAGGAGGAGGAGGAGGAGGAGGATAGCAATAGCAATAGCAGTTAGACTTATATACCGCTTCATAGGGCTTTCAGCCCTCTCTAAGCGGTTTACAGAGTCAGCATATCGCCCCCACAGTCTGGCTCCTCATTTCACCCACCTCGGAAGGCTGGAAGGCTGAGTCAACCTTGAGATTTGAACCGCCGAACTGCAGATAGCAGTCAGCTGAAGTGGCCTGCAGTACTGCACCCTAACCACTGCGCCACCTCGGCTCATAAGGAGGAGGAGGAGGAGGAGATGATGATGATGATGATGATGATGATGATGATGATGATGATGATGATGATGATGATGATGACGACGACGACGACGACGACTGTGGGCTCCTTGGTGCTCTGTGAGTCTGGTGGTTTTCTTGCAGACATTTCATTACCCACTAGATAACGTCATCAGTGCTGGAAGGGAGTGGGGTTTGGTCTCTGTTTATATACAGTGGTTTATGCACAAGAGCTAAGATGGAAATAAACATCTCACCAACTAACCAACAAACAGTTAAGCAGAAATTAACACCAGACCGTCAATCCGTAAATAATACCCCAATCAAGGAACTACCAATGCAGATAAACAAGCTATCAGCGAACAACAATCTGAGCTTGGTGGTTTTCCGCAGACATTTCATTATCCAACAAGGTAACATCATCAGTGCTAGAATGGAGTGGGCTTCGCTCTCTGTTTATATACAGGTGTCTTGTCCTATCAGTGTTGGTGGGAGTGGACGGTGGTTCCTTGTCAAGCTATTTTCTGTAAGTTTGTTTGCCTGAGTTTTTATTTAAAGATTAAGTAATTCCATGAGAAAAAAAAACCGAAAAGTTATTTAAAATATACAGTGTAAGGATTATAACAGCCACTGTATAGACAGGCGCGGCCTCATCCGTGATCGCCAACTAGCAGTCGGAAAAGGTGCCGAACTTTTTAAATTTCCACAACACAAAGACAAATTTATCCATAGTTTCAGCTGGGAGACTATTAGCATCCTGGGCCAAGCCGAGTGCCAACCCGCTAGAGAATGCCTGGGAGCTTGGCCCTGAGAAAAATCAGCCATCAACTGGAACATGGAGATAAACAACATTTACATACCATTCAAAACAGACAATCCGAAAGGAATGGGAAAAGGCCAAGAGACCTCCGCAGCAGCAATCAATGCCCAGATAAGCAGAGATTAACTCCAAGATTAATGCGGGAACAACGATCAAGCAGTAAACAGTACCCTGATCCAAGAACTACAAAGCCAGACAAACAATTGAACAGTAAACAATAGCTTAATCAGGGGCCACAAAGAACACGCGCATCAACACTGACAGGGCAAGACAATAGTATAAAAACAGAAAGCAACACCCACTCCCACCTAGCACTGATGATGTTACCTAGTTGGGTAAGGAAACGTTTGCAAGAAAACTATCAAGCTCAGAGAACACCAAGGACCCCACAGATCTCCTCCTCCTCCTCCTCCTCCTCCTCCTCCTCCTCCTCCTCCTCCTCCTCCTCCTCTCTTCTTCCTCCTCCTCCTCCTCCTCCTCCTCCATTCCACAACCCTCTTCCCTTCTAGCACTGATGATGTTACCTAGTTGGGTAAGGAAATGTCTGCAAGAAAACCACCAAGCTCAGAGAACACCAAGGACCCCACAGATCTCCTCCTCCTCCTCCTCCTCCTCCTCCTCTTCTTCTTCCTCCTCCTCCTCCTCCATCATTCCACAACCCTCTTCCCTTCTAGCACTGATGTTGTTACCTAGTTGGGTCGTGAAACGTCTGCAAGAAAACAACCAATCTTCAAGAATACTAAGAATATTATAGTTATCCCCCCCTCTCCTATCTCCTCCTGCTCCTCCTCCTCTCTGCAAATCTTACCACTTTCTAGCACTGAAGATGTTACCTAGTTGGGTAACGAAACGTCTGCAAGAAAACAATCATGCTCAGAGAGCGACAAGGACATAACACTAAATCGCTAGCTATCCTGCCCACAAACTAGCAATAGCAATAGCAATAGCAGTTAGACTTATATACCGCTTCATAGGGCTTTCAGCCCTCTCTAAGCAGTTTACAGAGTCAGCATATCGCCCCCACAGTCTGGGTCCTCATTTTACCCACCTCAGAAGGATGGAAGGCTGAGTCAACCCTGAGCCGGTGAGATTTGAACCGCCGAACTGCAGCTAGCAGTCAGCTGAAGTGGCCTGCAGTACTGCACCCTAACCACTGCGCCACCTCGGCCCAAACTGTACCAAATTCTGGTGCTCAGCTACCTCTACCAGCAAGTCACCGACAGAAAGGGACAAAGTTGGAATATCTTTCCAAAAAATAACACACACACACACATTTTAAAACAAAAACCCAGACAACCGCAATGATTGCTAATACATTTCCACCCCCACCCTCCAAAAAAGGAAAAAAGGATCAGATAGCCCATCATGGAAAAGTGTATATTTTAAACATGGAACGTGTCCATTTCTTTAATTGTCCCGAGAAGCCGATGTCCAAATTTCTTTTCTGTAGCTAAAATAAACATGGAGTAAAACTATCAAGCTGTGTGCGTCAAGGGAGCTTTGAGTTGACTGTGGTAGCAACTGTTCAAAGATCTTGGCAGGGTAATTGGGGCTTTTTTTTGTAGATTCTGGCCAGATTCCACAAACGGCTTTCTCTTGGTTTTTTTCTGATCCTGGTGCTAAAATGTGGAAGCTCTCGGGCGGAGAACTCTCTTGAATCCCCCAAGACAGCGTTTCTCGACCTTAGGAAATTTAAAACGTGTCGATTTGAGCTTCCATCTTGGCTGTAATATTTCTGGGGAGTGGGAAGTCCCACTCAGACGAAGTCTCGTCTGAGTTTAAGAAACCTGCCTAAAGAAATCTTGCTATCCATAACC
Source organism: Thamnophis sirtalis (assembly GCF_051295495.1). NCBI lineage: Eukaryota > Metazoa > Chordata > Lepidosauria > Squamata > Natricidae > Thamnophis > Thamnophis sirtalis. The sequence continues at coordinate 5,012,303 of NW_028261388.1, read as the reverse complement.
ATAGCAAGTAAACTTAGGCTCCCAATATCACTTAGCAATAGCAGTAGACTTATATACCGCTTCATAGGCCTTTCAGGCCTCTCTAAGCGGTTTACAGAGAGTCAGCATATTGCCCCCAACAATCTGGGTCCTCATTTTACCCACCTTGGAAGGATGGAAGGCTGAGTCAACCCTGAGCCGGTGAGATTTGAACCGCTGACCTGCTGATCTAAGCTGTAGCCTGCAGTGCTGCATTTAACCACTGCGCCACTTAGAATTATATCCCGCTTCACTGTGCTTTTACAGCCCTCTCTAAGCAGTTTACAGAGTCAGCCTCTTGCCCCCCCAACAATCTGGGTCCTCGTTTGACCCACCTCGGAAGGATGGAAGTCAACCCTGAGTGGTCAGGATCGAACTGCTGGCAGTGGGCAGAGTTTGTCTGCAGTACTGCATTCTAACCACTGCATCACCAAGGCTCCTCCCTCCCTCCCCTCTCCTCCCTCCCTTCCCTTCCCTCCCTCCCTCCCACCCAATATCACTTAGAATTATATACCACTTCACTGTGCTTTTACAGCCCCCTTTAAGCAGTTTGCAGAGTCAGCCTCTTGCCCCCAACAATCTGGGTCCTCATTTTACCCACCTTGGAAGGATGGAAAGCTGAGTCAATCTTGAGCCAGTCAGCATCAGACTCCTGGCTGCAGGCAGAGTTTGCAATACTGCATTATAACCACTGTGCCACCACATCTCCTTTCTTTCTTTCTTTCTTTCTTTCTTTCTTTCTTTCTTTCTTTCTTTCTTTCTTTCTCTCTCTCTCTCTCTCTCTCTCTCTCTCTCTCTCTCTCTTTCCTTCCTTCTTCCTCCCTTCCTTCTGCCTGCCTGCCTGCCTGCCTGCCTGCCTGCCTGCCCCCCACTCTTTCCTCCCTTCCTTCACGGTGCTTTTCAGACTTATCTAAGGGGTTTATAGAGTCAGCCTCTTGCCCCCAACAATCTGGGTCTTCATTTTACCCACCTTGGAAGGATGGGAGGTTGAGTCAATCTTGACTAGTCAGGATCGAACTGCTGGCAGTGGGCAGAGTCAGCCTGCAATATCATTCTAACCACTGTGCCACCACATTTCCTTCCTTCCTTCCTTCCTTCCTTCCTTCCTTCCTTCCTTCCTTCCTCCTTCCTTCCTTCCTTCTTTTCTTTCTTTTCTTTCTTTCTTTCTTCCTTCCTTCCTTCCTTCCTTCCTTCCTCCCCCCTCCTTCCTCCCTTCCTTCCCTCCCAATATCACTTACTCTTATATACGGCTTCACGGTGCTTTTCAGGCCTATCTAAGTGGTTTACAGAGTCAGCCTCTTGCCCCCAACAATCTGGATCCTCATTTTACCCACCTCAGAAGGATGGAAGGCTGAGTCAATCTTGAGCCAGTCAGGATCGAACTGCTGGCAGTGGGCAGAGTCAGCCTGCAATACTCATTCTAACCACTATGCCACCACATCTCCTTTCTTCCTTCCTTCCTTCCTTCCTTCCTTCCTTCCTTCCTTCCTTCCTTCCTTCCTTCCTTCCTTCTTTCCTTCCCTCCCCCCTCCCTTCCTCCCTTCCTTCCCTCCCAATATCACTACTCTTATATACAGCTTCACGGTGCTTTTCAGGCTATCTAAGCAGATTACAGAATCAACACATTGCCTCCAACAATCTGGATCCTCATTTTACCCACCTCGGAAGGATGGAAGGCTGAGTCAACCTGGAGCCAGTCAGGATCGAACTCCTGGCAGTAGGCAGAGTCAGCCTGCAATACTCATTCTAACCACTGTGCCACCACAGCTCTATCGTGTGTGTGTGTGTGTGTGTGTGTGTGTGTGTCTGTGTCTGTGTCTGTGTCTGTGTCTGTTCCAGCATAACTCTGAAACGCCTCGAGCAATTTTCAACCAAACTTGGTAAACAGATGACTTACTCTCTGGAAACAATACTGTGGGGTGAGACACCCCTAACACCCCTTGGGGTGTGTGTTCTGTTAAGATACATCCTGTTGTGCCTTAAAATGGCTTCTACTATATACAGCGCAGTGGAGTTGCCATGGTAACGCTTCACAGTACTCCCCATGGGGGCTCCCTCTGGTCAGAGGGAAAATCCAACCTTAGAAATTACGCTTCTGGGGCCAGAGGGAAAACATTTTTAACTAATTTAATTGTCGCCGAAATCGGGGCGCGGGGAGAAGTTGCGGTTATCAGAATACATAATATATAATATCACGTGAAGTATAGAATAGTAGGTCCTGTGTCTCGTGATGCAATCAATGAAAACATTGGACAATCAAGCTGAACGAAAACATTTCCAAGCCCTTTTGTGCAATACAAGCTGCGTTTGGTGTAATTCTTCACATCCTTCCTCCAGCATATTCTCTGCTACCCCAGCCCACCTCCAATATTTTCCCTGAGCAGGTGGACGCACACACCTGCCAAAAAAACGGTTCCACCACAAAAACCGCGGTAGACTAAAGTGCGCTCGACGAAAGCGCGTACGTGACGTCATCACAGCGCGACAAAAACATCGCGCGGTGAGCGGTAAATTTAAAATTTAAGTGAAAACCTTACCCTAACCCCCCAAACCTAACCCTAACCCTAACCCTAAACCTAACCCTAACCTAACCCTAAACCTAACCTTAACGTACCCTAAACCTACCCTAACCCTTAACCTAACCCTAACCCTAACCCTAAACCTAACCCTTACCTTTATGTGAATCGGCTTGCTTTAATTTTATTTTAATTTTAATTTAATTTATTTTTAATTTTATTTGTCGCGCTGCTGATGACGTCAGGTAGCGCTTTAATCGGGCGCAGCTTTAGTGGACCGCGGTTTTGTCGTGCCACGAAAAAAACACTGCCCTCGGACTCCCTTATTTATTTATTTTTTTCGAGAAAACACCTGGGAAGCATCCAAAGGCATTTTTGGGGGGCAGTAAAGATGAATCAGCAGTTGGGTTTTTCCAGGGCAACGGGCCCGCTTTCCCTATCATTCTTTTCCAATTAAAAGAGCATTTTTAACTAATTAAAATCAGGGAGGGAGCGGGATTCGGCTTCCAAAGAGACAACCACAGACCATCTTGTGTCTCTCAACCCTCGGCACTTGAGTTTCCACCATCCCCTCCCTGTCTTTATTAAGTTATAAGCCGCCCAGCTCCGTGATTGTTCTGGATGGCGTGGAATATGAAATTAAAACAATACAGACCACACAGCAGAAAGGAAATGTCAGAAGGGAGGGAACACAATGCCCAGATATAGCAAGCCACAATGGGTGAGATTACCCAATGCCTTCAAACAGTTGGGTTTCAGAGACTAGACTAGACTGGACTAGGTTAAACTAGACTAGAAAATGGAATGGAAACGAATAGAATGGAACGGAACAGAACAGAATAGAACAGAACAGAATAGAGGAATTGAATAAAATAAAATAAGAAATCAAAATAGAATACAATACAATAAGAAATCAGAATAAAATAGAATAGACTATAGGAATGGAATGGAATAAGAAATCAAACTAAAATAGAATAAGAAAGATAGAATAGAATAGAATAGAATAGAATAGAATAGAATAGAATAGAGGAATGGAATAAAATAGATAAGAAATCAAAATAGAATTCAATACAATACAAAGAATCAGATAGAATAGAATAGAATAGAGGATATATGAATGGAATGGAATAAGAAATCAAACTAAAATAGAATAAGAAAGAATAGAATAGAATAGAATAGAATAGAGGAATGGAATAAAATAGAATAAGATATCAAAATAGAATACAAATACAATACAATAAGAAATTAGAATAGAATAGAATAGTATAGGAATGAAATGGAATAAGAAATCAAGCTAAAATAGAATAAGAAAGAATAGAATAGAATAGAATAGAATAGAATAGAATAGAATAGAATAGAGGAATGGAATAAAATAGAATAAGAAATCAAAATAGAATACAATAGAATACAATAAGAAATCAGAATAGAATAGAATAGAATAGAGTATAGAAATGGAATGAATAAGAAATCAAACTAAAATAAAATAAGAAAGAATAGAATAGAATAGAATAGAATAGAATAGAATAGAATAGAATAGAATAGAGGAATGGAATAAAATAGAAAAGAAATCAAAATAGAATACAATACAATACAATAAGAAATCAGAATAGAATAGAATAGAATAGAATAGAGTATAGGAATGAAATGGAATAAGAAATCAAGCTAAAATAGAATAAGAAAGAATAGAATAGAAAAGAATAGAATAAGAAAGAATAGAATAGAATAGAATAGAATAGAGAGCTCCTGTTACCAGTCCCAGCTTCTGCCAACCTAGCAGTTTCGAAAGCACATAAAAATGCAAGTAGAAAAATAGGAACCAGATTTGGTGGGGAAGGAACAGCGTTCTCTGCACCTTCGGTATTTAATCATGCCGGCCACATAACCACGGAGACGTCTTCGGACAGCGCTGGCTCTTTGGCTTTGAAACGGAGATGAGCACCGCCCCTAGAGTCGGGAACGACTGGCACATATGTGCGAGGGGAACCTTTACCTAATGTTGTAAGCATATATGGTAATACCGTCTTTCCCCCTCTAATCTTTTCCATCAAATTATTACTTATGTTCTATTACCTAAAAAGAAGAGAGGAATTATATCTGCTAAGATTCCCCCACTTCTTATTTCTACCTCTATCTAACTTCTAATCAGCTGCTGCTAATCCCTAATATTAATACACGTGTTTATGTGAGGCATAACCCTTCATTATTTAGTTGTTCAAAGTCACAATACGCCATTCAAGTTCGGAATCCGAGGCCATTCATCGGATGATACATGGAGAAGACGATTTTTGCCATTACGTTTTAAGAAAAGATCATTTGGGGTTGGTTTGTTTTTTTACAATCCTTGCTCTACTTCCCTTCATCTTAAAAATATCTCTTGCTTGACCTATAAATATCTAACTTGAAAGGAAGCTGGGGAATCCTGCCAGGCAGGAGAAGCAAATAAAATGTAAGTCGTTTTACCCGAATGTGTTCTGCTATAGTAAATATTAAAAAATGAGGGTGGATTTTTACCAAGTATTTTTAGCTTGAGTTTGAACGTTTGTTTTTAAAAAAACCGGAGTATCTCAGTGTGGGTGTTTGCATTGAAGGATCAAAAAGAGATCCGTTTTAAGTAGTCGCTAGAAGTCGCGTCTGAGTATTGTGTGCTTCCATACTGTGCTGTCAAATAATGACATATCCAACGGACGTAATTCTGTAATTATTGCATTAAAAATAAATAATAAAACCGCTTGATTTCTGAAAAATGTATCATCCTGTCCCTAAAGGGACTATCATTAACATAATTAGTTTGATCTCAAGTTTAAGGTGGGTTAGTTATTTCAACCTGCCATGAACTCCCCCTTTTGTTCAAATAAAAGTTAGGATTATCTTTTATTCGTCTTCATGGTATTCATTCTCCTGTCCCCTATGCAGGATTGATCCCAGAAATTGTATTATAGGCACAGGGTGATGATACGAGCCGAGGTGGCGCAGTGGTTAGGGTGCAGTACTACTGCAGGCCACTTCAGCTGACTGTTATCTGCAGTTCGGCGGGTTCAAATCTCACTGGCTCAGGGTTGACTCCAGCCTTCCAACCTTCCGAGGTGGGTAAAAGAGGACCCAGACTGTGGGGGCGATGTGCTGACTCTGTAAACCGCTTAGAGAGGGCTGAAAGCCCTATGAAGTGGTATATGTCTAACTGCTATTGCTATTGCTATTGCTATACCAATGGAAGGAAAATATTTGAAGCTCGAGGTTGATCTGTGGGAAACCTTCGCACTCTCTGAGCTTGCTTGTTTTCTTACAAACCTTTCAATGCCTAACTAGGTAACATCATCAGTGCTGGAAGGGAATGAGGTTTGCGGAATAGAGGAGGAGGAAGATGCCAACTGTGGATTTGGCTGTTTTCTTGCAGACATTTCATTACCTAACTAGATAACATCATCAGTGCTAGAAGGGACTGGGGTTTGGGAAGTGGAGGATGGAGCAGGAGGAGAACTGTGGGCTCCTTGGGGCCCTCTGAGTTCCATTGTTCTTCCTTGCAGACATTTCATTCCCCAACTAGATAACATCATCAGTGCTAGAAGGAAGTGGAATTTGTCCTATGTTTATATGCAGTGGTGGCTTGCCCTGTTTTGAGGGAATCTTATTTTCTTCTTTGTACTTCCTTGATTAGATAGTTGTTTATTGTCTGATCATTTGTCTGAATTGGCAATTCCTTGATTGGGGTATTGTTTTACAAACAATCAAATGGTGCGCAACAGCTTAATCAAGGAACCACAAGCACATCTCCACTAACGCTGACAGAGCATCTTGTATATAAACCTCTTCTGACCGAGGCTTCCCAAGAGCCCGAAGCAAACTTCTGGTCCTGACAAGAACCCCTTTTATTGATTTACTGTGAATTCTGCTCCTTCACATCCAGCAAAGTCTTTCGAGGGAGGATTTACGGTCACAGACCTTACTGGCTTGGAGAGCTGCCAGGCCGAGATCTGCAGAACTTGTCCA
>NW_028261388.1:4978903-5005582 GCF_051295495.1 Thamnophis sirtalis | reverse complement strand
CCATCAGATAATGGCTTCAATATCCTCCACAAGGGGGCTTTAGGGGTACAAGCTTTTAGATTAAATTGCTCCAGGCATTCCAGAGTTATGTGGAACACATATATACAGACATACACATGGTAGATAAATCCCTTACCACACAGCTACGTAGCATAGAAGATAGATAGATAGATAGATAATGACGAGAGAGAGAGATGCCTCTAATGGCGATAGATAGTTGATAGATAGATAGATAGATGATAGATAGATATGAAGATAGGTAGATAGATAGATAGATAGATAGATAGATAGATAGATAGATAGATAGATAGATGAGATAGATAGATGGATGGATGGATATGGTAGGTCGGAAGGTAGGTAGGTAGGTAGTAGGTAGACAGACAGACAGACACCTCTTAAATTGGTAACAGACTTGTGTGGAACCCACCAGAGTCTTAAACTGGCTATATCTACATTGCTGATTCATCCTCATTGCACCAGCTTACAGTTTACAGCTTACAACTTTACATCAGCTGGCAGCTATTAAATCCCTCATTACCTGACAATAATGAAACATCTACAAGAAAACCACCAAGCTCAGAAAGCATCAAGGACCCCACAGTTCTCCTCCTCCTCCAACACTCCACAAACCCCGCTCCCTTCTAGCACGGATGATGTTACCTAGTTGGGTCATGAAACGTCTGCAAGAAAACAACCAAACTCAGAGAGCACCAAGGATCCCACAATCTTCCTCCTCCCTCTTCTTCTTCTCCCCCTCCTCCTCCCCTCCCCCCTCCTCTTCTTCTTCCTCCTCCTCCTCCCTCTAGCACTGACGATGTTACCCAGTTGGGTAATGAAACATCTGCCAGAAAACCACCAAGCTCAGAGAGCACCAAGGACCCAACATTTCATTCGTATTCTATATTCTATGTATTCCATATTTTATATTCTACATTCCATTCCTATTCCGTTTCTGCTTTTACCTGCCCGTCATAGCTACCCTTTGTAAAATAGCCAAATGAAACGTGTGGAATCCTACTCCAACCACAGGGTTCACGGACATCTGTGCTATTTGCACATGACACACTGGCCCCTGGGGAGAGATCCAATTGCTGCTGTCCAGATGAAGTTAGAGCAAACGAGATTCGGTCTCCGGGGTGTCTGGATTTACAGGGCACCTCTGCACACAAGAGCGAGGGAGGGGTTGAGTTTCAATTCCGCAGCTTGCTCCGAAAGTGGCCCCATCTAGCCCTCCGCAGAGAGTGAGCCACCATCAAAAAAAAAAATACAATACAATACAATAGCAGAGTTGGAAGGGACCTTGGAGGTCTTCTAGTCCAACCCCCTGCCTAGGCAGGAAACCCTATACCATTTCAGACAAATGGCTATCCAATATCTTCTTAAAGGCTTCCAGTGTTGGAGCATCCACAACTTCTGGAGGCAACTTCTGTTCCACTGGTTAATTGTTCTAACTGTCAGGAAAATTTCTCCTTAGTGCTAAGTTGCTTCTCTCTTTGATTAGTTTCCACCCATTGTTTCTTGTCCAGATTTCAGGTGCCTTGGAGAATAGCTTGACTCCCTCTTCTTTGTAGCAACCCCTGAGATATTGGAACACTGCTATCATGTCTCCCTTAGTCCTTATTGCCTAAGAAAACAAAAAAAGAGGTGATAGGATTTTTCCCCTCCCCAGACCAGCCAAGCAACTTAAAATGAGGGTGGGAGATCCCCCCCCCACATGCACACAAAAAACCCTGATCATGACACTGCCCAGAAACTTAGGAAAGAAAAAAGGTGAGCTTTGGATTATCTGAATCTTAGCAAATCTTTTTTCCAAAGGAAAAAGAAGGGGGGAGGAAGAAAGAAAGGAGGGATAAAGAAAAAGAGAGGGAAATGAGAGAGAGACAAAGGGGGAATGAGAGAGAGAGAGAGAAAGGGGAGAGAGAAAGAGACGAGAGAGAGAAAGAAAGAAAGAAAGAAAGAAAGAAAGAAAGAAAGAAAGAAAGAAAGAAAAGAGAGGTGAGGGAGAGAAACAGAGGGAGGGAGAAAGAGAAGGAGAGAGGGAGAGTTAACGAGAGAGAAAAGAAGAGAGGAAGAGAGAGAGTGATAGGGAGAGAGGGAGAAAAAGAAAAAAGAAAGGGGGAGAAAGAGGGAGAGAGGGAGAAAGAGAGAGGAGTGATAGGGAGAGAGAAAGAAAGAAAAAGAAAAAAAATAAAGAAAGAGGGGGAGAGGGGGAGAAAGAGCGGGAGGGAGGGAGAAAGAGAGAGAGGGAGAGATAGAGAAAGGGGGAGAGAAAGAGAGAGGGAGGGAGAGAGGGAGAGAGAAAGAGAGGAGCGTGTGAGAGAAAGAAATTAAGAAAGAAAAAAAGATGGGAGAGAGAGAGAGAGAGAGAGAGAAAGGAAGAGAGAGACCCACAGAAGCTAAACACAGCCAAACTCTCTGATGGCTGTTAAGTTTTTAAACTTTCCTTTTATTTTCCCTTTCCCTTTCTCTCTCTCTTCCCCTTCTCCCCCACTCTTGTCCTCTGGAAGTTGATCCTTTGCAGCTCCTCATCTGGTTTTGCTTACCCAGCCTATAACTTTTAAATAACGCCTTAAGAAACCCGGGTAAAATTTGGCTTGTCAAGTCCGGCCCCCATTTCTGGAGCGATTCGTTTCCTTTTACAGTTCCCTCCCCTAAAAAAAAAAAAAAGAATGGAGCGATGCGTTTCCTTATAGCACTGGTAGGCTTCGACTTACCCCTGTTCGCTTAGTGACAGTTTGAAGTTAAAATGGCCTTGAAATAAAGGGACTTATGACTGGTTTTCCACCCTTACTAGCGTCCCCATGATCAAAAGTCTGTTGCTAGGCAACAGGCATGTTCGTATGACAGTTGCGTGGTCTCGGGGTCATATAATCATCCTTTGCGACTTTCCCAGCTGGCCACCGATAAGCAAAAATCAATGGGGGGGATCATAGATTCGCTTAACAACCGTGTGATTCACTTAACGACTCCAGTGATTCGCTTAACAACGGTGCTTAAAAAAGGTCGTAAAACGGGACCAAACTCCCCTAACTCGCTCAGCCTTGGAAATTTGGGCTCGATTTTGGTCGTAAGTCAAAGACAGTCCTTTCGGTTTTCTTGCATTTGATGGACAGGTCGAAAAACGATTGACTTTTCTGAGGGGATCAGATTCCTTGCCTCCCTTCCTACATTTGTGATTTTAGCCACCTCCAAAGTTCCCTGGTTGAACTTCAAGCAGAAAACCAAAGGTTTTCTCTTTTTTCCTCTTTGCTCGGAACGTGGTGTCTGATTCGCAAACCACGATTCGTGAGTCAGCGGGAGACGTGAACCTGGCTTAATTAATCAATCAGGCCTGGCTAGCATAACCAGCTTTCTCCCCATTGTGCGAAGAGGCCCCTTGGAAACTGCACGGACGTCGGATGCCGGTCATTCAGGAGAAGCTACCTATCGTGGCTTTTTAGACAATAAAACAAACCAGGTTTCGTCTCCCCACCCACCCCTCTCCCCCATTTTTCTTTCCAAAAAAGCAAATTCTCTGTTTCACAGGATAACACAAAGCCACTATCCTGGGTTGTCCTTTTGGTTTAACCCCTTGATGCTCCAGTAACACTGTCTTGCTAACTAGGGCCAGAGACGTGCAGTCAGGGAAGGCAGAGGAGGCACAGCCTCACCGTGGCACGACAAAACCGCGGTCCACTAAAGCGCGCCCGATTAAAGCGCGTACCTGACGTCATCAGCAGCGCGACAAATACAACTGCAGAGAAAAAAGGGCGCTTTAAAAAGCGCTTTTAAAGCAAGCCGATTCACGTAAAGGTAAGGGTTAGGGTTAGGGTTAGGTTTAGGGTTATGTTAAGCGTTAGGGTTAGGTTTAGGGTTAGGTTAAGGGTTAGGCTTAGGGTTAGGTTTAGGGTTAGGTTTAGGGTTAGGTTAAGGGTTAGGTTAAGGGTTAGGCTTAGGGTTAGGTTTAGGGTTAGGTTAAGGGTTAGGTTTAGGGTTAGGGTTAGGGTTAGGGTTAGGGTTAGGGTTAGGTTAAGGGGTAGGTTTAGGGTTATGTTTAGGGTTATGTTTAGGGTTAGGTTTAGGGTTAGGTTAAGGGTTAGGTTAAGGGTTAGGTTTAGGGTTAGGTTTAGGGTTAGGTTTAGGGTTAGGTTAAGGGTTAGGTTAAGGGTTAGGGTTAGGGTTAGGTTTAGGGTTAGGTTTAGGGTTAGGTTTTAGGGTTAGGTTTGGGGGGGGTTAGGGTAAGGTTTTCGCTTTAATTTTAAATTTACCGCTCACAGCGTGATGTTTTGTCGCGCTGTGATGACGTCACGTACGCGCTTTCGTCGAGCGCGCTTTAGTCTACCGCGGTTTTGTGGTGGAACCCAGCCTCACCACTGTCAATCATGAAAAGGAAAAAAAAATGAAAACAGGAAAAGGCGAGTGCTGAGGTTAGGCTAGCTAGCTGCCGCCACACCGTGAATAAAAAAGGGAAGGAAGGAGAGAAGGAGAGAAGGAAGGAGGGAAGGAAGGAAGGAGGGAAGGAGGGATAACAATTAAACAATTGTAGTCAAATGGAGGGTATAATGATGGTAATATGTATGAATATCTGAGTTAAAATACTTCAGTTAATATGAATTATGCTTGATGACTGTGGAAGAGATGCACGAAAGCCTTTTGAAACCAACTGATACACTTTCTACAGTATGTAAAAAAGGAAGATTTTATGTGTTGTGTTTGTTTTGGGAAAAAAAAGCCTCTAAAATAGCGCCCTCTACTATGAGGCAGGAGAACTGCAGGCCTCATCTAGTCTGACTTTTTAGGCGCTCGAGCAGAGTTAAGCGAGGGTTAAAAGCCTAAAAAATCCCGAGGTAGTTGAGGCACGCAGTTCTCCTCCCTCATAGTAGAGGGCGCACTTTTTAGAGGCATCAACTCTGTCATTCTGTTTAAAGCTGCAGCGTCGCGCTCTCTCTCCCTCCTCTCTTCCTCCGTTTCTGATGCCCCGCACCCAGGGGTGGGTTTCTCGCCCCGTTCCAACCGGTTCGGTTGGAACGGGGCCGGCGGCGTCCTCGTGCACGCGCGCGGTGCACGCATGCGTACTAGCGTCTGCGCGATGCTCCAGCTGCTCCTGGACGATCGCGCAGGCGCTGTATGCGCCCTGCGCGTGCGTGGAAGTGCAGAACTCGTCAAAACCGGGTAAGGACCGCGGGTGGGCGGGCGCGCCCTTCGCCGTTCCCGGAAGTTATTTACTTCCGGGTTCGGCGACCAACCGGTTCGCAGGGACCACCGCGAACCGGTTGAAACCCACCCTGCCCGCACCCCACGCTCCCTCGTTTCCTTCAAATTTCCCTTTTTTCTTTAATAAATGCAATGCTCCGGCATTCTCTCCTCTCCCGCAACACCCCACTGACTAAAGCACTTTCTTTCGCCCGCCCGAGCTCGCGGCAGCCCGCCTGAGCTCTGCCGCGAGCTCAGGCAGGCGAAAGAAAGTGCTTTAGTCAGTGGGGTGTCGGGGGAGAGGACTGCCTCACCAGCCATAAACCTCACCGCACGTCGGGCATACAAAACCTTTGCCAGACCAATTCTCCAATACAGCTCGTCTGCCTGGAATCCGCACTGTATATCGGACATTAATACGATCGAGCGTCTCCAGAGGTATTTCACGAGAAGGGTCCTCCACTCCTCTGCTCACAACAGAATCCCTTATGCCACCAGGTTTGAAATTTTGGGCTTGGACAACCTGGAACTGCACCTCCTACGGTCGGACCTAAGCGTAGTACACAAAATTGTCTGCTACAACGTCCTACCTGTCGACAACCACTTCAGCTTCAACCTCAATAACACACGGGCAAACAATCGATACAAACTCAAGGTGAACCACTCCAAGCTCGGTTGCAGAAAATACGACTTCAGCAACAGAATGATCAACGCCTGGAATGCTCTACCTGACTCCATTGTTACATCCTCAAACCCCCCTAATTTTAACCAAAGACTGTCTATTTTTTGAGCTCAGTCCATTCCTAAGAGGTCCGTAAAGGGGGCGTACATAAGCGCACCAGTGTGCCTTCCGTCCCTGTCCTAGCGTCCCCATTTATTCGTCCCCATTTCCTGCGTTCATGTCCCATGTTCATACTGATACCTGCTATCTCGTACATGTTTGACAAAGTAATACATTAATAAGTGAGTAAATAAATAAATACGCAAATGAATAAGTAAATGAATAAGTAAATGAATAAGTAAATGAATAAATAAATAAATCCACGGTTTAAAAGCCTGGCTTAAAGTTACACGTGAACACGGCCACATCCCACATCTTTCAACCAACGGCAAGAAAGTTTCTAGGTGGTTCTATTTTTTCCCCCTCTTTTCCTTTCTTTTCTCCTCCGATGCTTCTCCGAAGAAACTAAAAGCCAGCGTCTCCCCGACGTTGGTTTGAAATCTTTGCCAGCCTTCTGCGAAGTTGGTTGGGGAATCTTTGTGCCGGCCTGTTACTAACCAGTTTCATCATGCAATTCCACGCTGTTGCAATCTTCCACCTGTCCTTAGAGGGACCGATGGGTTGGCTTAGAAATCACCCAGACGTATGATTTAATCCAGCCTCAATACCCCTTGTTTGTTTTAGCATTGCGTATTATTTGATCCCTCGATTGACATCCGAGCCGGCTGCGGAAGGGGAGTAGGGGGTGGTGGAGAAAACAACAACAACAACAAATGGACAGCGCCAGATCCCAACTTTTTTTTGTTGAAAAAAACTTGCTTTTTCCTAGCAAAAGATCTGCAGTTTCCTCTGAGCATCCTAAACATCGCACAATGCAGGGGGGGTTTTTTTGCTGTAACTTTTGCAAATCTTCCCTCTCCCCACCCCTGGCAACCCAACCTGCCCCCCCTTTTTCCTTTTTGCAAGCAAAACTTAAGAAGCTGAAAGGACTTTTTCGGATGTCCCGTTTGTCTTGATTTTGAAACTTTATTTTTCCACCTTTATTTGAAAATGTCCCACCTTTATTTTCAAACGTTCCACCTTTATTTTAAAGTGTTCCACCTTTTTGTGGCATGCTTCGGTGTCTGCCCTGTACAGAGAAGTGAGATTTTTTTTTCTATACACGTGTGCGTGTGTGCAAATGTGTGCATACTGTATATATGTGTGCATGCAAGTATATATATATATATATATTTTCCCATCCTTATGTGTTTTATTTTCCCCGTTTGGGTGCCAATCTTTCCGTAATTTATGTTTCTGTCTTGTGTTTTGTGTTTTGTGTTCCACAGGCCCCCCCTTGCATTGCTCATCTGCCTCCTCCACCCCCGTGGAGCCCTCCCCCTCCCCCTCCCCTTCCCCACCCCCCTCCCCGCCGGCCAATGAGAGCCAGAGGAGGTTGCTAGGCAATGGTGTCGCCCAGCCAACTCAGGAGTCTGACTCCGAAGAAGAGTTTGCCCCCCATTCATTCTTAGTTAAAAGTGGCTCTGGGAACCTCTCTCTCCCATCAAATGGTGAGTCCCTGTCTACCTTCCTGCTTACTGACGATGATGATGGTGATGATGATGTCGCCTTGATGCATCTTCTTCTGCCTCTGGGAAAATTCACCAAGGGCTGTGCATCCTGTGGGTTTATATTTTGATTATTTCTTCTTCTTCTTCTTCTTCTTCTTCTTCTTCTTCTTCTTCTTCTTCTTCTTCTTCTTCTTCTTCTTCTTCTTCTTCTCTTCTTCATCATCTCCTTCCCCTCCTCCTCCTCCCTCTTTCTTTTTCTCCTTTTGTTCTTTCTTTCTCTTCTACTTCTTCTCCTCCCTCTCTCTTTCTCCTTTTGTTCTTTCTCTTCTCCTCCCTCTCTCTTTCTCTTTCTCCTATTTTTGTTCTTTCTCCTTCTCCCTCCCTCCTTCTTTCTCCTTCTCCTCCCTCTCTCTTTTCCCCCCTTTCATTCTTTTTCTCCTCCTCCTCCTACTCTTCCTTTTCCTCTCCTTCTCCTCCTTTCTTTCTCCTTCTCTTTCTTTCTCCTTCCCCTTTCGCTCTTTCTTCCTCCTTCTCCACCCTCTTTCTCCTCCTTTTCTTCTTCTCCTTCTCCCCCCCTCTCTCCTTCTCCTTTCATTCTTTTTCTCTTCCTCCTCTCCTTTCTCTTCCTCTCCTCTTTCCTCCCCTCTCTCTTTCTCCTCCTTTCATTCTTTCTTTCTCCTTCTCCTTTTGTTCATTCTTTCTTTCTTTCTCCACCCTCTTTCTTTCTCCTCCTTTTCTTCTTCTCCTTTTCCCCCTCTCTCTCCTTCTCCTTTCATTCTCTTTTTCTCTTCCTCCTCTCCTTTCTCTTCCCCTCCTCTTTCCTCCTCTCTCTCTTTCTCCACCTTTCATTCTTTTTCTCCTCCTCCTCCTTTTCCTCTCCTTCTCCTTTCTTTCTCCTTCTCTTTCTTTCTCCTTTCATTCTTCCTCCTTCTCCACTCTCTTTCTTTCTCCTCCTTTTCTTCTTCTCCTTCTCCCCCTCTCTTCTTCTCCTTTCATTCTCTTTTTCTCTTCTTCCTCTCCTTTTTTCTCCTCCTCCTCTTTCCTCCTCTCTCTTTCTCCCCCTTTCATTCTTTTTCTCCTCCTTTTCCTCTCCTCCTCCTTTCTCTTTTTGTTCTTTCTTTCTCCTTCTCCACCCTCTTTCTTTCTCCTCCTTTTCTTCTTCTCCTTCTCCCCCTCTCTCTCCTTCTCCTTTCATTCTTTTTCTCTTCCTCCTCTCCTTTCTCTTCCCCTCCTCTTTCCTCCTCTCTCTCTTTCTCCACCTTTCATTCTTTCTTTCTCCTTCTCCTCCTCCCTCCTTCTCTCTCCTTCCCTCCTCTCCTTCTTCTCCTCTTCTTCTTCCTCTTCCTCTCCTCCTCCTTCCTTTTCTTTTGCAAACAGAAGCCCCGATCGCAAAGCGCGAGGTTTGGGGGATTTGTGTGTGTGTGGGGGGAAACAACCTCCCTTTTTTGTCATCTTGTTGTGATTGTTGCATGACTGGGAAGGGGGCTTGTGAAGATTGGGGGGGGGGCTTTTCGGTTCCGCTTCTCCGTTGCAAAGAGAAAAACGGGGTGGCAACGCATCCTGTTGCAATGCTTTTCTTTTTTTTTGTGTGCAAACTTTTGCAAAACGGAGGCTCCGGTGGCATGGCTTGAAAATGTGCCCGGCGTGTTTTCTCGGCTGTTTGGAGTTGGCTGCAAATGCAGGAGGTGGTGGGGAGGATTTTTTTTTAAAAAAAATATTATGATTACTATTTTGCATGAATGAGAATGGTGCAAATACTTTTTGCTTCAGAGGGGAAACTAGCTCGCATCGCCTTCATTTCAGAAAGGGGAAAATCCTGATGGTTCAAATTTTGTGCCTGTATTTTTCCTTCTTTGGTCATCCTTGGCTCTGTTTTGATTCCCAGGAAGAAAAGAGGCTGTTAATTGTTTTCACAACTAGAAGTAAAATGTTTGTTTTACTCTTAAAAAAAAACCTTCCCAAGCGATCCACTCTCCCCCCTCCGACAGCTCTTCAGTTTGTTCCCACAATGTTGAAAACTTTTGTTGTTTGTTTTGGTGACTCCCCCCCCCCCATCTCCAAACTGAATTAGACTTAATAATTTTTCAGAAATCCTGATTTAACACAATATTCAGGCCTGTCTCTTCGACTTTTAGAAAATGCAGATTAAAAAAAAAAGATTTATGATCATTGTTGCAGCTTCTCTCTCTCGTTTTCAGAAAGTGGAGATTTTTATTTTTTTAAGCTTTGTGATGATGGTTGGGACTTCTGTCTGTTCGGTTTTTCAGAAAGTGTTTTTTTCCCAAAGAAAAGAAAATTGTAACGCTTGTAATATTGTGGTGCAGTTTCTGTTTGAAAGAGTGAGCTTGGAGGATGTTTCAAAGCATCTTTAATGGATGCTGCACTTCCGCCCAAGGTAAGATCCAGTTTTTATGAAAATGTTGGGCAGAAGGAAGATGAAGGGAAATTTGAGGAGGCCCCTTATGTAGACATGTGCGTGTCTGCATTTAATTGATGATTTATTGTTTTACTATGGAAACTTTTTAATGGTCTTGTTATTCCCAGTATCCCCATTGCTGGGATATAATGATGTGTGAATTTGCATCCAGAAGTACTTTTAAGTGTTTAGAGAGTCCTCTTGCCATATGTGTGTGTATGTATATGTATATATGTTGTTGTTGTTAGTTGCAAAGTTGTGTCCCACCCATCGCAACCCCATGGACAATGTTCCTCCAGGCCTTCCTATCCGCTACCATCCTCTGGAGTCCATTGAAGCTCACACCTGCTGCTTCAGTGACTCCATCTAGCCACCTCCTTCTCTGCCGTCCCCTTCTTCTTCTTTTGCCCTCCATCGTTCCCAGCATGAGGCTCTTCTCCCGTGAGTCCTTCCTTCTCCTTAGGTGGCCAAAGTCTTTGAGTTTCCCCTTCAGGATCTGGCCTTCTCAAGAGCAGTCAGGGTTGATCTCCTCTAGGACTGACCGGTTGGATGGCCTTGCAGTCCAAGGGACTCAATGCAGGAGTCTTCTCCAGCACCAGAGTTCAAAGGCCTCCATTCTTTGGCCCTCAGCCTTCCTTATGGTCCAAATTTCACAGCCATCCATTGCAAGTGGGAAAACCGTAGCCTTGACTAGATGCACTTTTGATTGGCAGGGTGATGTCTCTGCTTTTTAGGATGCTGTCATAGATTTCCTCGCCAGGAGCAAGCCTCTTTTGATTTCTTGGCTGCAGTTCCCATCTGTGGTGATCTTGGAGCCCAGGAAAATTAAAGCTCCATTTCTTCCTCATCTATTTACCCCATCTATTTGCCCCATCCATCCATCCATCCATCCATCCATCCATCCATCCATCCATCCATCCATCCATCCATCCATGTATTTATCTATCTATATTAAGGACACATTTCTAAATAATCCAAGAAAGATCCCTATATTAAACACTTAAGTCGTATAAATTGCATTTCTTCGTAGATTAAAGACCAGGTAAAAATATAGGGTGGCTCAGTGGCTAAGATACTGAGCTTGTCGATCACAAAGGTTGGCAGTTCGGCGGTTCGAATCCCTAGTGCCGCATAATGGAGTGAATTCCCGTGACTTGTCCCAGTTTCTGCCAACCTAGCAGTTCGAAAGCACATAAACAATGCAAGTAGAAAAATAGGAACCACCTTTGGTGGGAAAGTAACAGTGTTCTGTGCCCCTTCGGCATTTAGTCATGTCGGCCATATGACCACGGAGACGTCTTTGGGCAGCGCTGGCTCTTCGGCTTTGAAACGGAGATGAGCACCGCCCCCTAGAGTCAGGAACGACTAGCACATATGTGCAAGGGGAACCTTTACCTTTACCTTTAAAAATATACGGGAGCAGAATTTTCAGTCCTTCTTCCCCCTTGAGTTTGCCAATTTAAGAAATAAGAATTAAAAGCAAATGTTATTAGACAAAGGGGAAAATATTTTTTTTTTTAAAGTTTAAAACAATTACATCACTTAAACCTTCTCTGACTGCAAAGAATATCTCCTGTATAAGATCTTGGATGTCTGTACAGATAGTCCTTGACTTAGAACAGTTCATTTAGTGACCGTTCAAAGTTACAACGGCACTGAAAAAAGCAAGTTACGACCATTTTTCACACTTAATGACCATGGCAGAATCCCCACAGTCACACAATCAAAATTCAGACGCTTGGAAACTGACTCGTATTTGGGACACTTGCAGTGTCCCGGGGTCACATGGTTAACTTTTGTGACCATCCGACAAGCAACGTCAATGGGGAAGTCAGGCTCACTTAACAACCGTGTGACTAATTGAAGAAACAGCAGTGTTTCACTTAACAACTGTGGCAAGAAAAGCTATAAAAATGGAGCAAAATTGACTTTCTCAGTTAGCAACGTACATTTTGGTCTCAGTTGCAGTCGTGATTTGAGGACTACCTGTATCCCAGGAAATATTAGCAGCTCTGCCATTGCTCCATTTCCCCAGATGTGTTAGGAAAAAAAGCCTTTTGCGTTTCCACATTTATTTGAGAGGTGAAGGCGTAAAAGAGGGTAAACATTTGGGGTGGGGTCTTAAAAGGAATGAAGAAACGCTGAATTTGAGTATCTGTTTGCGCTAAAACAATTCTACTTGCAGTTAGAATATGTAATATCTTGTACTTTTCCTCTCATTTTCCCATTATTTATTTATTTATTTATTTATTTATTTATTTATTTATTTATTTATTTATTTATTTATTTATTTATTTATTTATTTATTAGACTTATATACCGCTTCATAGGGCTTTCAGCCCTCTCTAAGCGGTTTACAAATTATTTTTTTTAGCAAATTGAGTCAGCAACTTGCCCCCACAGTCTGGGTCCTCATTTCACCCACCTCGGAAGGACGGAAGGCTGAGTCGACCTTGAGCCGGTGAGATTTGAACCGCTGAACTGCAGATCACAGTCAGCTGAAGTGGCCTGTAGTACTGCACCCTAACCACTGCGCCACCTCGGCTCTTATTAAACCCGATTATAAGAAGGAAAATTTATGAATGCGCAGAATGTCTATAGAAATGAAGGCGAGGAAGGAAACCAAGCACTATCAAATTTGGAATAGATGGTATTTCTGGATTGAGAGCAAAGCGTAAAACTTAGGGTATAAAATGTTGGAATGTAAAAGTATATGACATTGACTTGATGCTACTATACAATAACACGCTATTATAATTTAAATAGGGATATAACTTAGGATAGTGAAACAGATAGCATTTTTGTAAATAGGATTGTTAGGAAAGATATTGATACTGATATAGAAAAGCTGTTATAGGTGTAAATTTGGGTGTGTTTTGTCTTTTAAATATTGGAAAAATACAATAAGTGCGGTTTAAAAAAAGAAAAAAGAAACGCTGAATTGGAAAACCAGCTGTTCCAGGAGGGGTCCTTCCTGTGGTCCCTGCTGTGATTCTGGCTGCGCCTGGAGATTTCATCAAACGGGCCACCAATGACATGGAAAAGCCTGTGAAGAGCTTCTCAAATTCCTTAGCAAGCAAACCAGCTTTGTTTTCACAGATCTGATGGCCCAGAAGCTAGCTGGCTTCATCTGAGCCATGATCCATCATCCACCTTGTCTTCAAAGAAGCCACGCCAAGATTTGTAAGAGAAAGCAGCTTCCAGAATCAGAACAGAAGTTGGAAGGGAGCTTGGAGGTTTAGAATAGAATAGAACAATAGAGTTGGAAGGGACCTTGGAGGTCTTCTAGTCCAACCCCCTGCTTAGGCAGGAAACCCTCTACCACTTCAGACAAATGGCTATCCAACATCTTCTTAAAATCTTCCAGCGTTGGAGCATTCACAACTTCTGGAGGCAATGTTGTCCCACTGATTAATTGTTTTAACTGTGAGGAAATTTCTCCTTGGTTTCTTGGTTGCTTCTCTCCTTGGTTAGTTTCCACCCATTGCTTCTTGTTCTACCCTCAGGGGCTTTGGAGAATAGCTTGACTCCCTCTTCTCTGTGGCAACCTCTCTGACTTCCAACTCTGTTATTCTGTATTCTGGAATTCCTGTCGCCATCAATAGCAATAGCAATAGCAGTTAGACTTATATACCGCTTCATAGGGCTTTCAGCACTCTCTAAGCGGTTTACAGAGTCAGCATATCACCCCCACAGTCTGGGTCCTCATTTCACCCACCTCGGAAGGATGGAAGGCTGAGTCAACCTTGAGCCGGTGAGATTTGAACCGCCGAACTGCAGATAGCAGTCAGCTGAAGTGGCCTGCAGTACTGCACTCTAACCACTGCGCCACCTCGGCTCTCAAATAGAGACTCAATAGAGAATCATGTTGATAGATACAGGTAGTCCTCGACTTACGACCACAATCGAGCCCCGAATTTATATTCATGCTAAGCGAGACGTTTGTGATGTGAGTTTTGCCCCATTTTATGATAAGATGAGGTTTGTCTGTGTCATTGGGGTTACCTGAGTGGGGCAAATGGGTGTGGAGCTGCCTTGGCGCTCCAAGATAAACTTCCAAGTGGCCTCAACAACTCTCTGAAAGAAAAAAATATATTTATATATTATAAATATTTATAATTATATAAATATAATGACGAGGATAGCTGGGAATTGTAAACAGGTCTTCATCTCGGGCAAAACTAGGCTGGTGTGTGTGTGTGTTAAAAGCACAATGACTATATAAGTATACTTTTTTTTTCTCTTAAAAAAAGGAGGAAAATACACGTTAAAATTAAATATGTATATTGAAAAGGAATTATAAATACCATCAATATAAAAAGGAGCTTGCTCAGAGGCTGAAATGCACCAAGTAAATATGAAGAGTGGGAAGTAGAGGAGAAAGGTAAAGGAAGAAGCGAGGGATAGGAGAGAGGGCAGGGGGAGGGAATAGGAGGAGTGGGAAAGGGAGAGAAGAGAAGGAGAGAGGAAGGGGAAATAGAGAAGGGAAGGATGACAGAGGGAAGAAAGGAGGTAGGGATGAGGAGGAGAGAGGGAGAAGAAAGTGAGGGATAAGGTACAAATAATGGTGTATGGAGAGCAGAAGAGCCAATAATTGTTTTTGGGAGTTGATGGTAAGATGAATTGACGTAAACATTTCATAATACAATATGATGTTGGCTATGTAATACTAGACATGTATGTCAGTGGTGGGTTCCGGATCCCATTCCAACCGGGACAGTTGGAACGGGCCCGGCGTCGCCCACATGGACGCATGCGGCGCGCGCATGCATCGTACCTGGCTGCAACACCTCCACAAGCCTCCATGATGCTCCAGCTGCTCTGTGGAGCATCGCACAGGTGCTGTATGAGCCGTGCACGGAAGCGCGAAAGGCTTAAAAAACAGGTAAGGCGGGCGGGCGGGCCCTCCGGAGCACTGCATTGGAATGGTATCCGGTGCTCCGGGCTGGCTCTGGTACGCCCGTATCGGGGCGTACCGCCTGCAACCCACCACTGGTGTCAAACTCAATTCCATTGAGGGCCGCATCAGGGCTGTGGTTGACCTCGGGGGGAGGGGTTGGCAGGTGAGCGTGGTGACTGGGTGGGTGTGTCCAACTGGGTGGGTGTGTCCATCTGGGTGGGTGTGGCCAGCTTGACACCACTCCCCAAACCGCTTGTTTTCTTTTTTGCATTGGGTAGACCAGGACGAAGCCACGTTGGCCCCATCTTTCCTCTTGGTATTGGTTAAACCAGGACGGCCCCGTGGGCCGGATCTGACCCCATTGCAAGCCGGATCCGGCCTACGGGTCTTGAATGTGACACCTGTGGCTCTAAAAGGATGCAAATAAGCAACTGTAAATTCTTCCATTCCTCACCATCCAGTCAGAGCTGAAGAAGCTTCTCGGATGAGAAGTGAAATGCCTTCAAAAGGAGAAACCAGAAAGTCCAGTTGCCTCCTGAAAAAAAATGGCACAATTGTGTACTTTCATGATGGAGAATCTCCGTAGACATCCTGTTCGGACCGAGGCTTCATCAAATCACGAAGCAGACTCCTTGTCTCGACAAAACCCATTTTTTATGAAGCTCATGCGAATTCCTCTCATTCACCTCCAGCAAAGTCCCGGCAAACAGTCTTTCAAGGGTGAATTGACAACCACAGACCTTATCAGGCTTGGAGAGCTGCCAGGCCAATATCTTCTAAATGCCATGCTGTAGCAACAGTTACTTGGCAAAAGTCAGGAACAGATCTTCAACCTAATGGATGGAACTGATTGTCTCCTGCAAACTCCACTCCCCTTTCGCTCTTTATTCCCTATGGGAGGGGCCATTCACCATCCACCTGTGCCTTTCCTCCTTTATCAGGCTTGGAGAATGGCCAGGCTGATATCTTTCAGACGCCGCAATACTTGGCAAGAATGCAAGGAATGAACGAATGGTCTCCTGCAAACTCCACTCCCCTTTCGCTCCCCTTTTATTTCCTCTGGGAGGGGCCATTCACCATCCACCTGTGGCCTTAGTCCCAAGTCGACCCTTGTTCCTTATCTGTTCCCTTCGTCTGGCAGCTCTGCGCACACTGAGAACAGGCTCCAGCTGTTCATCTGCCTCACTGATGCCTGACTCCGAAGGCAGCTGATAACTGGCATACGGCTCTGGCCCCCTCTCTGCCTCCGACACAGAGCTCTCATCCGAGCCTTCCCCGGACTCCAGGACTGGCCCAGGTTCCTCCCCAACCCTCCTCACTGTCCGACTCTGCCGCCAGCTCCACTGGCCACTGGAGGGCCACAACACATCCTTCGGTGGATATTAAATCCCTGCCTCCTGCCTTCTCCTTCTTCCCTTCCTCCTTCCTACAAAAACATCTCAGGCCGGGCTCCAAAAAAAATCCATGAAATAAAATAAAAAAAAGCAGGACATTCTGAAGAAACAGCAAGGAGGATTGAAAGCGCCGGTGAAAATCAGCAGTGCCAAAATCATTAACCGCCATTCAACCGACTGTTTGGGTTTTTTTTTTTGCTGGAATTTGGGGCGCCTTATCTAATGCCTTTTTTTTATTATTATTATTCCTTTACCTTGGTCCTCTCCGAGGCTAAAGACAATGGTGCCTGATTCAAATTGGCTTCCAAGCGACTCTTTGTCCCATAAAGTGGTTTATATCCAACCGAGTTGCCTTACAGCCCGGCGGGCAATCCGCGACCTCCTGCGGCCTGCTGAAAAAGGTTAGCGCGGGCACCGTTCCAACGGATCTTTTGAAATTCTCCACGGATGTGCTTGAGACATTGGGGGTGTTGATGCCTTCCAAGTGTCTCCACAAGACAGGAGAAGTTCCTCTCCACCCCTACCCCCACCCCGACAATTTCCCCTCTCCTTCCTGGAAGAGGAATTTCCCACCCCCCCACCCCCCCAACCTTTCAACGGGAGCAATTCCGAGGGAAAATAACGACCCCCCGCTTGGTTTGAAATTTCCATGGAAATGCTTTTCCTTGGGAATTGAAAGAATGGGTGGGAAGGCCAGAGAGATTGCTGGGGTGGCTCAGTGGCTAAGAGGCTGAGCTTGTCGATCAGAAAGGTCGGCGGTTCGGCGGTTCAGTTCCCCAGCGCCGCGTAACGGAGTGAGCTCCCGTGACTTGTCCCAGCTTCTGCCAATCTGGCAGTTTGAAAACTCGTAAAAAATGCAAGTAGGAAAATAGGAACCACCTTTGGTGGGAAGGGAACAGCGTTCCGTGCGCCTTCGGCATTGAGTCATGCCGGCCACGTGACCATGGAGACGTCTTCGGACAGCACCGCCCCCTAGAGTCGGGAACGACTAGCATGTATGTGCAAGGGGAACCTTTACCTTTTAATGAAAGATGGGAACATGAATGCGGACATACACACATACAAGCACACACACAGACCTTCTTCCTACTTCTTCCCTAAATATGGTTGCTTGGAAAAGAGATTTTTTTAAAAAAGCCAAGCTTTCTGGCCAGATTGAAGGAAGACCAGTAGGAAATAATGCAAGGTAAATAAATATATATATATATATATATATATATATATATATATATATATATATATATATATATATATATATATATATATATATATATATATATATATATATATATATATATATATATATATTAGATTTTTACAACCCCTGGTAAGCCCCAATTATGGGAGGAAGCTAACTGCTTCCATCATCTGTCCTTCGGCTCGTCACAAGAGTTCATCACGACAGAAACCCAATATTTTTACTGTTGCCTTTGTTTTATTTGTTAAGCACAAATAAAAACACACACACACACACACACACACACACACACACACACACACACACACACACACACATATATATATATACACACATATACATATACATATACATATATATATATATATATACACACACACACACACACACACACACACACACCTTTCACCCTGGCTTCGCTGATAACGGATAAGAGCCTGTGGCCTAATGGCTAAGATGTCTGCCTAGTATGTAATATAGCCCAGGTTCAAATCCCAGTAAGGGTATGGCTAGCTGATGAGAGCTAAGTAGCTTGAAATAGATCTATACTAGTCTCCCTTTATTTATTTATCAGCACAAATACAACTCACTCACTCTCTCTCTCTCTCTCTCTCTCTCTCTCTCTCTCTACATACATACATACATACATACATACATACATACATACATACATACATACATACATATATATATATATATATATATATATATATATATATATATATTTTGGGGTGGGGGCTTGTCATCTGCTAGAACAGATTGGAAAGAGGATTGCAGGAAGGGGAATTTTCCAGGGAAAGGAAGGGGGGGGGATCTGTGTCGCTTAAACAGATCTTCCTTCTTGCAAAGTGGGGTGTCACTCCTTCATTCTCTCACTAACGTTTCTTTCTTTTCTTGCCTGGGGGAGTTTTAGGCGAGATATTCTGATCCAGGGGACAAGGTGGGAAACTAAACAGCAGTTCCGTAAAAGGACAAAACCAGAACTCTGGAATTTGAAACCGTTAAGGTTCCTCTTCCTTTTTCTTTCCTCCTCATCCTGCTCCTCCTTCTCTTCCTCATTTTTCTTCTTCCTTCCTTTCTTTCCTCCTTTCTTTCTTTCTTTCTTTTTTTCTCCCTCCTTCATTTCTTCTTTCCGCCTTTCTTTCTTTTTTCCTATCCTTCCTTCTTCCTCCTCCCTCCTCCTCCATTCCTTCTTGCCTCTTCACCTTCCTTTCTTCTTCTCCTTTCTTTCTCTTTCTTCCTCCTTCCTTTCTTCTTTCCTCCTTATCTTCCTTTATTCTTTCCTTTCTTTTTTCCTTTCTTTCTTCCTCCTCCCTCCTCCTCCTTCCTTCTTTCTTCCTCACCTTCCTTTCTTCTTCCCTCCTTTCTTTCTTTCTCTCTTTCTTCCTCCTTCTTCATATCTTCTTTCCTTCTCATCTTCCTTTCTTCTTTCCTATTTCTTTTTTCCTTTCTTTCTTTCTTCCTCCCTCCTTCTCCTTCCTTTCCTTCTTTTCTTTCTTCCTTTTTCTCTCTTTCTTCCTCCTTCTCCCTGTCTTCTTTCCTTCTTCTTTCTTTCTCTTTTTCTTCCTCCTCCCTTTCTTCTTTTCTCCTCATCTTCCTTTCTTCTTTCCTTCTTTCTTCCTCCTGTTCCTTTCTTTCTTTCTTTCTTCTTTCCTCCTCTTCCTTCCTTCCTTCTGTCCTCCTCCTCCATCCTCCTCCTCCTCAGAATTGATTGGGTGTCTTGAAACTCCCCCAGCTTAAGACATGAGAAAGGAAACTGGTTGACTCCCCCAGATTCACATCCACAAGTCAATGAGTTCAGAAGTGGAGGTCTGGTTACTGACACAGAGTTGACAATTTCTCCGGGGTGGGGGGGGTGTTAGTGCTAACTGCCCTTGCTTGGATGACCCCTTTGAAAAAAGGATCGAATTGGTTGAAGGCCCGAAGGGTACTTGCCAAACTCCACAGTCAGGGACCATAAACGGAGCATCTATTTCGTGAAGGGGCTTGCAAATATTTTATGTGCATCCTGATTGTAAAGGGTGTTTTGTTGATTATATCCCTAGACACAGGAATACCGCAATTAGGTTGTGTTTGCTTAATTTCACTGCTACTTTAACCAATCACTTCCTGTGCTGATCAGCGAAGAGGCGATTAAGCTGCTGATCTTAGGACTCTGGTTAATTTCAATGGAATAATTCCTATGTATTGTTTTCAGTATTTTTCTTTTTATCACCCATCTTCCTTTAGGAATGTTCTGTTTCCCAGTATCAGCAACTCTGTGAGTTAGTTGGGCGAGGAGAGGGAGAAAGAGGAGAGGGAGAAAGGGAGAAAGAGACAGGCTCCAGGTCAACCAGTGAGCCTCTTGAGGCGAAAGATGGACTTGAGTAACAGAATAACAGAGTTGGACGGGACCTTGGAGGTCTTCTAGTCCAACCCCCTGCTTAAGCAAGAGACACATGAAGAACGGTTGCAGGAACTGGGTATGTCTAGTTGGATGAAAAGAAGGGCAAGGGGAGACATGATAGCAGTCTTCCAATATCTCAGGGGTTGCCCCAAAGAAGAGGGAGTCAAACTATTCTCCAAGGCACCTGAGGGCAGGACAAGAAGCAATGGGTGGAAACTAATCAAGGAGAGAAGCAACTTAGAACTAAGGAGAAATTTCCTGACAGTTAGAACAATTAAACAATGGAACAGCCTGCCTCCAGAAGTTGTGAATGCCCCAACATTGGAAGTCTTTAAGAAGATGTTGGATAGCCATTTGTCTGGAACGGTATAGAGTTTCCTGCCTAGGCAGGGGGTTGGACTAGAAGACCTCCAAGGTCCCTTCCAGCTCTGCTATTCTATTCTACTCTCTAGACCTACCCAATTCCTGCAACCGTTCTTCGTATGTTTTAGCCTCCAGTCCCCTAATCATCTTTCTCGCTCTTCTCTGCACTCTTTCTAGAGTCTCCACGTCTTTTTATTTTCGACCATGTCAACCAAAACAGGATGCAGTATTCCAAGGTTGGCCTTACACAGATGGTTTCACGTGATCGTCATAGTCCCTTCCATTGATGTAAGGCGATCTAATCACTCCGTCTAGTCAGAAGGGACTGTCTTAGTCTGTCACGATTCCCTTTCCATGATATTATTATTTTAGAGAGAGAGAAATAGGACGAAAAGCAAGCGTGATTGGTTGAAAACAGCAGAAGAGGAAACGGATGGAAATAAGCCTTTGAATCTCAAGCAATAACATGAAATAAAATATTACGGCATGACAAATGACAATGCACTAGTTGTAGGTTTCAACAAGGTGTTTTGATGTAACTTCTTGGGATTTAACGAAGTACAAGCTTTTTCTGCGGCTTTTCTGTATTTAGAGATCAATTAATCTTTCATTCATTCCTGGGGACGCATTTTGTTCCATTCTGTCTTTTTAAAAAAAACAAAAAATCACTTTTTGCTATGATCAAATCAAATACGACCCTGTAGTTTTGTGGTTTTGAAAATGAAGCAATTGTCACTTTTTTTTAAAATTACATTTCGGAGACAAAAAGGCAAAAAGTGGCACGGGCTTATTTAAATCAGGAAAACTGCCTGAACTGTCTCCATTTCCGTACTCTGAAATGCTCTTTTTCCATCTGGAATTGATTTTTGTTTTCCTTGAATCTAATTCTCAGCCTGAATCTGGGACATTCAAGTCTCAAACATCTGGAGGATCACAAGAAGCTAGTCCTCAGTCATCCATGAGGCATTCCTTTCCAGGTGTTAAAACTCTGCCCTCCGTGATTTTAAGTGTCTTTAAAAAGGGGGATATGTTTAAAACTATTCCCATAATTATTTTCCACCAGAAGTACAGGCAGGAGTCAAGGCGATGGTTTTCCCACTTGCAATGGATGGCTGTGAAGGTTGGACCATAAGGAAGGCTGAGCGCCAAAGAATGGAGGCCTTTGAACTCTGGTGCTGGAGGAGACTCCTGCATTGAGTCCCTTGGACTGCAAGGCCATCCAACCGGTCAGTCCTAGAGGAGATCAACCCTGGGTGCTCTTTAGAAGGCCAGATCCTGAAGAGGAAACTCAGACTTTGGCCACCTAAAGAGAAGGAAGGACTCACTGGAGAAGAGCCTCATGCTGGGAAAGATGGAGGGCAAAAGAAGAAGAAGGGGACGATAGAGAAGGAGGTGGCTGGATGGAGTCACTGAAGCAGAAGGCGTGAGCTTCAATGGACTCCAGAGGATGGTAGAGGACAGGAAGGACTGGAGGAACATTGTCCATGGGGTCATGATGGGTTGGACACGACTTCACGACTAACAACAAATTATTTTCCATCATTAGCAAATAAAGGATGGTAATCAGGAGCAGCAAGGCAGATTCTATTCTCCTTTCTAACTTTGCTATAGTCACTTAACCTGGTGGCGTTTAAAAATCTTAAAGCTTGTCCAGCTGTTGATACATTTGTGGTTGTGTTTGCAGGACAAGCTTAGCTGAAGTTTGTCTCCTTAAAGGTAAAGGTTCCCCTTGCACATATGTGCTAGTCATTCCCGACTCTAGGGGGCAGTGCTCAACTCCGTTTCAAAGCCGAAGAGCCAGCACTGTCCGAAGACGTCTCCGTGGCCATGTGGCCGGCATGACTCAACGCCGAAGGCGCACGGTGTTCCCTTCCCACCAAAGGTGGTCCCTATTTTTCTACTTGCATTTTTTAATGTGCTTTCGAACTGCTAGGTTGGCAGAAGCTGGGACAAGTAACAGGAGC
Source organism: Thamnophis sirtalis (assembly GCF_051295495.1). NCBI lineage: Eukaryota > Metazoa > Chordata > Lepidosauria > Squamata > Natricidae > Thamnophis > Thamnophis sirtalis. The sequence continues at coordinate 4,983,518 of NW_028261388.1, read as the reverse complement.
TCACTCCGTTACGCGGCGCTAGGGATTCGAACCACCGAACTGCCGACCTTTCTGATCGACAAGCTCAGCATCTTAGCCACTGAGCCACCGCGTCCCTATTTCACTTAAGCTGGTGGCATTTAAAAAATCTTCACGCTTGTCCAGCTCTTAATACATTTCTGGTTGTATTTGTAGGACAAGTTTAACTGAATTTTTGTGTCCTTGGATTGACCTAATTTTCTAGGTTAGTGTAATGCACCATATTCAAGGCAAACATACTTTAAGACCTGAAATTCAACAATCCTACAATGGAAGGGTTAGAAGAAAGGGGCAAACTCGATTTCATTGAGGGTCACATCAAGGTTGTGTTTGACTTCGGGGGTGGGGGGGGCAGATTGATGTCACTCATGTCGGGGCCTAGTGCTAAGGCAGGACTTCCCAGAGACCCCTCCTCCCTCTCATTACAATATATAATACTGTGAGAGGTGGCGCAGTGGTTAAATGCAGCACTGCAGGCTACTTCAGCTGACTGCAGTTCTGCAGTTCGGCTGTTCAAATCTCACCGGCTCAGGGTTGACTCAGCCTTCCATCCTTCCGAGGTGGGTAAAATGAGGACCCGGATTGTTGTTGGGGGCAATATGCTGACTCTGTAAACCGCTTAGAGAGGGCTGAAAGCCCTATGAAGCGGTATATAAGTCTAACTGCTATTGCTATTGCTATTAAATAGCCGTGTGCAGCAGTTGCCAAAAAAGCCAACACAGTTCTAGGCTGCATCAATAGAGGGATAGAATCAAGATCACGCGAAGGGTTGATACCACTTTATAAGGCCTTGGGAAGGCCACACTTGGAATACGGCATCCAGTTTTGGTCACCACGATGTAGAAAAGATGTGGAGACTCTAGAAAGAGTGCAGAGAAGAGCAACAAAGAGGATTAAGGGACTGGAGACTAAAACATATGCCAAACGGTTGCAGGAACTGGGGATGTCTAGTTTAATGAAAAGAAGGACCAGGGGAGACATGATAGCAGTCTTCCAATATCTCAGAGGCTGCCACAAAGAAGAGGGAGTCAAATTATTCTCCAGTGTAGAACAAGAAGCAATGGGTGGAAACTAATCAAGGAGAGAAGCAATTTAGAACTGAGGAGAAATCTCCTGACAGTGAGGACAATTAATCAGTGGAACAACTTGCCTCCAGTAGTTGTGAAAGCCCCAACACTGGAAGCCTTTAAGAAGATGTTGGATAGCCATTTGTATGAAACGGTATAGTTTTTCCTGCCTAGGCAGGGGGTTGGACTAGAAGACCTCCAAGGTCCCTTCCAACTCTGTTATTGTATTATTGTATTATATCTTCCTTCTCTTCTCTTTCCTTCTCTCTTTATTCTCCTTTCTTCTTCCTTCCCCTCTCCACTTCTTTTTCCTTCCTTGCTCTCTTCCCATCTTCCCGTCCTAACCCTAACTGCAGTGATTCACTTAACAACCCTGACAAGAAAGCTTGTCAAATGGGGCACAAGCCACTTCACTGTCTCACTTAACAACCGAAATTCGGCCTCAATCGTGGTTGTAAGTCGAGGACTTACAGATGCCCCTAGACCCACCGTACCATAACTGAATCCATCCCTCCGGCTGTTGCTCACTCGTTTCCTGCCTTCTTTTTCCTTCCCACCATTATGGACTTCTCCATGCTGCGGTGGCCTAGAGGTGGCTCTTTCGCCTCGCCATCAGGAGGCTCTGAGTTCAATCCTAGGTAGAGGCAGATATTTCTCTTCTCTGGGCACAATGAGAATATTATCTGCTGAACAAAACTCCACATTGGCAACAGGAAGGGCAGCTGGCCAGGAAACATCCAGCTCCATTTAGTTGCCCCGACTCCATCCCGCATGGGATTAAGGGTTCGTTAAAAGGAGATGATTATGGACTTCTCCATCTTTTCCTGATGCTGCTGTTGATGTACTCGGCTATTATCTCTTCATAAAAAATTTTAAAAAAATCTTCTCCAGAGTAAGCGAGAGATGAAAGTGTTTAATCTCGCTGCTTGATAATTAACAGGCCACAAAAAAAAACCCAACCCATTTAAAAAAGCATGGCTCAATCTCTGCAGTAGGCTGATGACATTATTGTATTATTGATGATCTGGGCTTGTTGAGGGCTTGGAGTCCTTTTCATTATCTCCTGCCCATCTTCCTGAAGCTTTGCTGGATTTTTTTATATATATATATTTATTTTATACACATAAGCACATCAACAGAAACAAACACATAACTTAAAAACAACATAGGAACAATAAGTTCCATCGTATATCATACCGCAGTTCCGAATCGGTTTCTTTGCAGTTAGTGTTTTCCCTGCTATACATTTCTATCTTGCGTTCATAACCTCCTTGTTCGTTATCCATTTTTATGTACAATTCTTTATTTATTTAAACTTAGCTACTTATGACCAAATATTATTACCTGTATTATGCTTTATGTTTTTACTGTCATTTATTCTCTTACATACAGTTATAGGTATACATTCACATAGTTATTCTTTTTCTTTGCCATTCTTATATTATTATTATCCCATTTAAGAGGTTATAAGGTATAGATTAGAATGCTTTGTTTACCATCCTTCGCACCTGCTAAGACATCACCTTGTTTTCTCTTTCTTTTCTTTTCTCCCTCCCTTCCTTCTCTACTTCCTTCCTTCCTCGTCTCCATCCCCTTCTTCCTTCCCTTACGTCTTCCCTACTCCTACCCTTTTTCTTTTCCTTCCTACCTTCTCTTTCTTTCTCTTCCTCCCTCCTCTTCTTCTTTTTCTCTCCCCTCTACCCACCTTCCCTTACCTCATTCTTCTTCCCTTACCTCTTATTTATACTTAGCTACTTATGACCAAATATTATTTACCTATATTGTGCTTTATGTTTTTACTGTCATTTATTCTCTTACATACAGTTATAGATATACATTCACATAGTTATTCTTTTTCTTTGCCATTCTTATATTATTATTATTCCATTTAAGAGGTTCTAAGGTATAGATTAGAATGCTTTGTTTACCATCCTTCGCACCTGCTATGACACCACCTTGTTTTCTCTTTCTTTTCTTTTCTCCCTCCTTTCTCTTCCTTTTCTTTCTAACAACTTCTCCACCTGAAAGCAAAATGATGTGGGAGAGGAAATAAACAGCCCATCATGTTTTCAATTAGATTAGATTAACAGAGTTGGAAGGGACCTTGTAGGTCATCTAGTCCAACCCCTCACCCAAGCAGGAGACCCTACACCATTTCTGACAGATGGCAGTCCAGTCTCTTCTTGAAAGCCTCCAGGGATGAAGCTCCCACAACTTCCGAAGGCAACTTCTGTTCCATGGGTTGATTGCTCTCCCTGTCAGGACGTTTCTCGTTATTTCCAGGTTGAATCTCTCCTTGTTCAGTTTCCACCCATTATTCCTTGTCTGGCCTTCCGGTGCTTTGGAAAATAGTTTGAAACCCACCCACCCCCTCTCTGTGGTAGTCCTAGGTTGCATTAACAGAGAGATCACGTGAAGGGTTAATACCACTTTATAATGCTCTGGTAAGGCCAAACTTGTGATACAGCATCCAGTTTTGGTCGCCACGATGTAGAAAAGATGTGGAGACTCCAGAAAGAGTTCAGAGAAGAGCAACAAAGAGGATTAGGGAACTGGAGGCTCAAACATATGAAGAACGGTTGCAGGAACTGGGTATGCCTAGTTTAATGAAAAGAAGGACTAGGGGAGACAGGATAGCAGTCTTCCAATATCTCAGGGGCTGCCACAAAGAAGAGGAAGTCAAACTATTCTCCAAGGCACCAGAGGGCAGAACAAGAAACAAGGGGGCTGCTGTTGTTGTTTAGAAAATGCAGATTAAAAAAAAAAAGATTTATGATCATTGTTGCAGCTTCTCTCTCTCGTTTTCAGAAAGTGGAGATTTTTATTTTAAGTTTTGCGATGATGGTTGGGACTTCTGTCTGTTCGGTTTTTCAGAAAGTGTTTTTTTTTTCCCCAAAGAAAAGAAAATTGTAACGCTTCTAATATTGTTGCGCAGTTTCTGTTTGAAAGAGTGAGCTTGGAGGATGTTTCAAAGCATCTTTAATGGATGCTGCACTTCCGCCCAAGGTAAGATCCAGTTTTATGGAAATGTTGGGCAGAAGGAAGATGAAGGGAAATTTGAGGAGGCCCCTTATGCAGACATGTGCGTGTCTGCATTTAATTGATGGTTTATTGTTTTACTGTGGAAACTTTTTAATGGTCTTATTATTCCCAGTATCCCCATTGCTGGGCTATAATGATGTGTGAATTTGCATCCAGAGGTACTTTTAAGTGTTTAGAGAGTCCTCTTGCCGTGTGTGTATGTGTGTGTACACATACACACACACACACACACACACACACACACACACACAAATACTATATATACTAAATTTAGTAATTTACTAAAAATACTATATATATATATATATATATATATATATATATATATATATATATATATATATATATATATATATATATATATGTTTTTTTTATTTGTGCTGATAAATAAATAAAGGGAGACTAGTATAGATGTATTTCAAGCTATTTAGCTCTCATCAGCTAGCCATACCCTTACTGGGATTTGAACCTGGGCTATATTGCACACT
>NW_028261388.1:4961403-4973903 GCF_051295495.1 Thamnophis sirtalis | reverse complement strand
CTCCTTCCCTCCCTCCCTCCTTCCATTCTCCTTCCTTCCTTCCTTCCTTCCTTCCTTCCTTCCTTCCTTCCTTCCTTCCTTCCTTCCTTCCTTCCAATACCTAGACTTACATACAGCCTCACAGTGATTTATAGCCCCCTCTAAGCTCTTTACAGAGTCAGCCTCTTGCCCCCAACAATCTGGGTCCTCATTTTACCCACCTCAGAAGGATGGAAGACTGAGTCAACCTTGAGCCGGTCAGGATCGAACTGTTAACAGTTGGCAGATAAATATTAAACATGTGGAAAAGAGAAAAGAAAGATGTAAGAAAGAAAGAGCAATATTGCATTCTGACCACTAGGCCACCCCGAATCCTTCCTTCCCTTCCCCTTCCTTCCTTTCATCCATCCTTCCTTTCCTTCCTTCCATCCTTCCTTCCATCCATCCACACTTCCTTCCTTCCATCCATCCTTCCTTTCCTTCCTTCTCTCCCTCCTTCCATTCCTCTTCTTTCCTTCCTTCCCTCCCTCCCTCCTTCCATTCCCCTTCCTTCCTTCCTTCCTTCCTTCCTTCCTTCCTTCCTTCCTTCCTTCTTCCTTCCTTCCTTCCAACACCTAGACTTATATACCGCTTCATAGTGCTTTTGCATCCCTTTCTAAGAGATTTACAGAGTTAGCCTCTTGCCTCCAACCATCTGGGTCCTCATTTTACCCACCTCGGAAGGACGGAAGGCTGAGTCAACCTTGAGCCTGGGGAGATTCGAACTGCCAAATTGCAGGCAGCCGGCAGTCAGCAGAAGTAGCCTGCAGTACTTCATTCTAACCACTGCACCACCAGGGCCCTTTATGATTCATGATGTTCTTTGCTCGAAACCCGGCAAAAAGAAAAACAAAACCCTGCTCAACGGTGAATAGTGGGTTCTCTTAACAACAACTTCACTTACCCACCATGGTGATTCGTTTAATGACTGCTGAAAAAAAAATTGATCACAAAATCACATTGATTGCAGAACGACCTGTTCATACCCGTCAGGAGTTACAACTGTAATGACCCATTCCATCTACAGGAATGTAAGTCCTCGACTTACAACAGTTCATTTAGTGACCGTTCAAAGTTACAGCGGCGCTGAAAAATGTGACCCATGACCGTTTTTTTCATTCTTACGACCTTTGCATCATCCCCATGGTCACGTGATCAAAATTCAGATGCTTTGACAACCGGTTCACATTTATGACGTTTGCAATGTCCCGGGGTTACGTGATCCCCTTTTGCGACAAGCAAAGTGAACGGGGAAAGTCAGGTTCGCTTAACAACCGTTGTTACTAACCGTTGTCAACTGAACTGATTCGCTTAACAAGTGTGGCACGGAAAGTCGAAAAATGGGGCAAAACTCACTTAACAAATGTTGCACTGGGTTGAAATTGTTTGAGGCGCTCCAGAGTTGTGCTGGAACACACTGACAAACACACACACAAACACACACACACACACACAGCCACTTTTATATAGAGAGATTAGTGCCTAAAAAGTTTGGTCGCCACGATGTAGAAAAGATGTGGAGACTCTAGAAAGAGTGCAGAGAAGAGCAACAAAGAGGATTAAGGGACTGGAGGCTAAAAGATATGAAGAATGGTTGCAGGAACTGGGTATGTCTAGTTTAATGAAAAGAAGGACCAGGGGAGACATGATAGCAGCCTTCCACTATCTCAGGGGCTGCCCCAAAGAAGAGGGAGTCAAACTATTCTCCAAGGCACCTGAGGGTAGAACAAGAAGCAATTGGTGGAAACTAATCAAGGAGAGAAGCAACTTAGAACTAAGGAGACATTTCCTGACAGTGAGAATAATTAATCAGTGGAACAGAAGTTGCCTCCAGAAGTTGTGAATGGCCCAACACTGGAAGTCTTTAACAGAATATTGGATAACTATTTGTTTGAAGTGGTGTAGGGTTTCCTGCCTAAGCAAGGGGTTGGACTGGAAGACCTCCAAGGTCCCTTCCAACTCTGTTATTCTATTCTATTCTATTTCTTATTCTATTCTATTTCTTATTCTATTCTATTTCTTATTCTATTTCTTATTCTATTCTATTTCTTATTCTATTTCTTATTCTATTCTATTATTTCTTATTTTATTCTATTTCTTATTCTATTCTATTTCTTATTTGGTATTTGGTATTTTGGTATTTTATTATTTGTATGCCGCCCTTCTCCGGGAGGACTCAGGGCGGCGAACAATTCAAAGGGGGAAAAAAGGGGGAACATAAAAGACAAAATACAAATAATAAAAATAGGCAACAGCCGCACAACCATACATGTTGAGAGGGGAGGGGAACTCATCACCCCCAGGCCTGCCGGCAAAGCCAGGTTTTGACGGCTTTTCGGAAGGCCTGGAGAGAGGTGAGGGTCCGAATCCCTGCGGGGAGTTCATTCCAGAGGGCCGGAGCTGCCACAGAGAAGGCCCTCCCCTGGGTAATAGCCAGATGGCATTGGCTGGTAGATGGCACCCGGAGGAGGCCAACCCTGTGAGATCTAATGGGCCTTTGGGAGGTAATTGGCAGCAGGCGGTCTCTCAAGTACCCAGGTCCAATACCATGAAGGGCTTTATAAGTGACGACTAGCACCTTGAAGCGTATCCGGAGACCAATCGGTAACCAGTGCAGCTCGCGGAGGATAGGTGTAACGTGGGTGTACCGAGGTGCACCCACAATCGCTCGCGCGGCTGCATTTTGGACGAGCTGAAGTCTCCGAATACTCTTCAAGGGCTGCCCCATGTAGAGCGCATTGCAGTAATCCAGTCTTGAGGTCACGAGGGCGTGAGTGACTGTTGCGAGTGCCTCCCGGTCCAGGTAGGGACGCAACTTATTCTATTCTATTATTCTATTCTATTATTTCTTATTCTATTCTATTTCTTATTCTATTCTATTTCTTATTCTATTCTATTTCTTATTCTATTCTATTTCTTATTCTATTCTATTTCTTATTCTATTCTATTTCTTATTTTATTCTATTCTATTTCTTACTCTATTCTATTTCTTATTTTATTCTATTCTATTTCTTATTCTATTCTATTTCTTACTCTATTCTATTTCTTATTTTATTCTATTCTATTTCTTATTCTATTCTATTTCTTACTCTATTCTATTTCTTATTCTATTCTATTTCTTATTCTATTCTATTTCTTATTCTATTCTATTTCTTATTTTATTCTATTCTATTTCTTACTCTATTCTATTTCTTATTTTATTCTATTCTATTTCTTATTCTATTCTATTTCTTATTCTATTCTATTTCTTATTTTATTCTATTCTATTTCTTATTCTATTCTATTTCTTACTCTATTCTATTTCTTATTCTATTCTATTTCTTATTCTATTCTATTTCTTATTCTATTCTATTTCTTATTCTATTCTATTTCTTATTTTATTCTATTCTATTTCTTACTCTATTCTATTTCTTATCTATTCTATTTCTTACTCTATTCTATTTCTTATTCTATTCTATTTCTTACTCTATTCTATTTCTTATTCTATTCTATTTCTTATTTTATTCTATTCTATTTCTTACTCTATTCTATTTCTTATTTTATTCTATTCTATTTCTTATTCTATTCTATTTCTTATTCTATTCTATTTCTTATTTTATTCTATTTCTTATTCTATTCTATTTCTTACTCTATTCTATTTCTTATTCTATTCTATTTCTTATTCTATTCTATTTCTTACTCTATTCTATTTCTTATTTTATTCTATTCTATTTCTTATTCTATTCTATTTCTTATTCTATTCTATTTCTTATTTTATTCTATTCTATTTCTTATTCTATTCTATTTCTTACTCTATTCTATTTCTTATTCTATTCTATTTCTTATTCTATTCTATTTCTTATTCTATTCTATTTCTTATTCTATTCTATTTCTTATTTTATTCTATTCTATTTCTTACTCTATTCTATTTCTTATCTATTCTATTTCTTATCTATTCTATTTCTTACTCTATTCTATTTCTTATCTATTCTATTTCTTACTCTATTCTATTTCTTATTTTATTCTATTCTATTTCTTATTCTATTCTATTTCTTACTCTATTCTATTTCTTACTCTATTCTATTTCTTACTCTATTCTATTTCTTACTCTGTTCTATTTCTTATTCTGTTCTATTTCTTATTCTATTCTATTTCTTATTCTGTTCTATTTCTTATTCTGTTCTATTTCTTATTCTATTCTATTTCTTATTCTATTCTATTTCTTATTCTATTCTATTTCTTATTCTATTCTATTTCTTATTCTATTCTATTTCTTATTTTATTCTATTCTATTTCTTACTCTATTCTATTTCTTACTCTATTCTATTTCTTATTCTATTCTATTTCTTATTCTATTCTATTTCTTATTCTATTCTATTTCTTATTTATTCTATTCTATTTCTTACTCTATTCTATTTCTTACTCTATTCTATTTCTTATTCTATTCTATTTCTTATTCTATTCTATTTCTTATTCTATTCTATTTCTTATTCTATTCTATTTCTTATTCTATTCTATTTCTTATTTTATTCTATTCTATTTCTTACTCTATTCTATTTCTTATCTATTCTATTTCTTACTCTATTCTATTTCTTACTCTATTCTATTTCTTATTTTATTCTATTCTATTTCTTACTCTATTCTATTTCTTACTCTATTCTATTTCTTATTCTGTTCTATTTCTTATTCTATTCTATTTCATTCTGTTCTATTTCTTATTCTACTCTATTTCTTACTCTGTTCTATTTCTTACTCTATTCTATTTCTTATTCTGTTCTATTTCTTATTCTGTTCTGTTTCTTACTCTATTCTAAAAACAGGGCTTGAAAGGGAGGCCTGTGAGACCCAAACACTTCCTTGTGCTACTTAGTTAAATAATAGCATTTTCAGGACCACTTTGATTTGCTTAACATTTAAACTTTGAAAAAAATAAAATTCTCCTGTATGCTAAGCTCCCTGTCGCGTTGAACTTCCCATTCCTGATCAACGGGGAGACTTGGGGAAAAAGAAAAGAGAGAGAAGAAAAAAGAGATTTCTGAATTTCTCCCCGTTCCTCCTCGTTGTTTTTGTCTGAAACTTGGCACAAGGGCTCCGTTCGTGAGCAAGATAACCGCCAGACAAACCTGTGCGGCAAACACAAAAAAACAAGGATTAGCACAGGGTTTAAGCTACTCCTTGTAGCATTTCCTCTCCGGCTTTTCACAGAGACGGTTTCTCACTTATTTCATTTTTATTATTTTGGGGGTGGCGGGGGGGGGGGTAGGTGGTAGCTCAAATTCCTGCCCTGCGAAGGTCTCCTTGTGTCTGCAAGTCCTTGTGAATTTAGACGCTTAACAATGGGCGTTTTTGTTCCTTTGTGTGAACCCTAGTTTGTTTTTAAAGGTGGAATTTTAATGGAGCAAAGGAAACGGGAGAGCAGCCATCCTGGAGGTTGAAATTGGATGCCCGATGAAGACTTTCTCAAGCTTTTCTTTCTTTCTTTCTTTCTTTCTTTCTTTCTTTCTTTCTTTCTTTCTTTCTTTCTTTCTTTCTTTCTTTCTTTCTTTCTTTCTTTCTTTCTTTCTTTCTTTCTTTCTTTCTTTCTTTCTTTCTTTCTTTCTTCCTTCCTTCCTTCCTTCCTTCCTTCTTTCCCTTTCCCTTTCCCTTTCCCTTTCCCTCTTTCTTTCTTTCTTTCTTACTTTACTTCCCTTCCCTTTCCCTCTTTCTTTCTTTCTTTCTTTCTTTCTTTCTTTCTTTCTTTCTTTCTTTCTTTCTTTCTTTCTTTCTTTCTTTCTTTCCAGGGATTCCCATCTGCTCCACTTTGAAAGGGAACCTAACCTCTCTCCTCACCCTTCCTTCTAACTCTCCGCACCGCTGTTGTAGGTGGTGTAGAAATAGAAATCGGAAACAGAATAGCAGAGTCGGAAGGGACCTTGGAGGTCTTCTAGTCCAACCCCCTGCTTAGGCAAAAAAAACCTACACCACTTCAGGCAAATGGCTATCCAACATCTTCTTAAGAACTTCCAGGGTTGGAACATTCACAGCCTCTGAAGGCAATGTTGTTCCACTGATTAATTCTCACTGTCAGGAAATTTCTCCTCAGTTCTAAGTTGCTTCTCTCCTTGATTAGTTTCCACCCATTGCTTCTTGTCCTACCCTCAGGTGCTTTGGAGAATATGATGCTTACACTATAATCAAACCAAATGCATGTCAATTTTAGCTCATGCTTATGTCCTATTCCAAATAGGGGGAAAACTGTAGGATATATATTTTAAGAAAACAAAGCAGAAAATCAGAAGTAGAATAACAAGAGTTGGAATGGACCTTGGAGGTCTTCTAGTCCACCCCCCTGCCTAGGCAGGAAACCCTATACCACTTCAGACAAGTGATTGCCCAATCTCTTCTTAAAGACTTCCAGTGTTGAAGCATTCACAGTTTCTGCAGGCAAGTTGTTCCACTGATTAATTGCTCTAACTATCCGGAAATTTCTCCTCAGTTCTAAGTTGCTTCTCTCCTTGATTAGTTTCCACCCATTGCTTCTTGTTCTGCCCTCAGGGGCTTTGGAGAATAGTTTGACTCCCTCTTCTTTGTGGCAACCCCTGAGATATTGAAACACTTCTATCATGTCTCCCCTAGTCCTTCTTTCTATTAAACTAGACATATCCAGTTCCTGCAACCGTTCTTCATAGGTTTTAGCCTTGAGTCCCCTAATCATCTTTGTTGCTCTTCTCTGCACTCTTTCTAGAGTGGCCAGTGGAACTGGTGGCAGACTCGGACAGTGAGGATGTTGGGGAGGAAGATGGGCCAGTCCTGGAGTCTGGGGAAGACTCTGACGAGGGCTCTGTGTCGGATGCAGAGATGGGGAAAGGGCCATCTGACAGTTATCAGCTGCCTTCGGAGTCAGACATCAGTGAGGCAGATGAACAGCTGGAGCCTGTTCCCAGTGTGCGCATGCGCAGAGCTGCCAGACGAAGGGAACAGATAAGGAACAAGGGTCGACTTGGGACTAAGGCCACAGGTGGATGGTGAATGGCCCCTCCCAGAGGAAATAAAAGAGGAGCGAAAGGGGAGTGGAGTTTGCAGGAGACCATTCATTCATTCCTTGCATTCTTGCCAAGTATTGCGGCGTCTGAAAGATATCGGCCTGGCCATTCTCCAAGCCTGATAAAAGGTCGGTAATTGTGAACTATCTTGAAAGGCTGTGGGAGAGGAAAGAATTTGCTGGAGAGGAATTCACTGTGAATTAAATAAAAGGGGTTTACCGGGACGAGGAGTCGGCTTCGTGCTGCTGGGGGAAGCCCAGGTCAGAACACAGTAGAAGCCGTAGACACAAGGAACAAGGTTGATGGTGAGAAACCCAGAGCTGAGCTGGGCCAGGAGAAGACAAACTATATGTTGGCCAGTCTCCTGGACTCCATTCTGTTCTTCCCAAATGTGGACCCCCTGAAACACATAATCTATGTACCCATTCTTGGAATGAAAACCACCCAGGGTTTGCCAAGATTTAAATCCTGATAAATCTGTGTTAGTCTTTCAGTCTCTTGCTGGTCTGTAAAGTTCTCAATTCGAAAGACAAAAGGATTCGAAAATGCTCCTTTATTTCGTACACTGCTGCGGTGCCCAAGGACTTGAATTATGCCGGAAACTTTTCATGAGTTGGAGGATTTCTGCTTGAATCAATGGAAATTACGTTGTTGTGCCGTATCCCCAGTCGTGGGATTCAAATAATTTACCAACCAGTTCTCTGCCCTAATGACCAGCTGGGTAGGCAGGGCTCGGTGGTCATGTGATCATGTGGGCGTGGCCAAGTCAATGTCACTCAGGTTGATGGGCATTTCGCCTTAGTTGTTACAATGGTAATAAGGGTGAACCGGAGAGGCAGTTTCTGTAAGCAGGGCAATAAATTTTTTCTTTTCTTTTTTTTTTCTGTTTCAAAAGTTTTATTTCTTTTAAGGCAAACATTTCATCATTCCTCAATACATCGAAGTACAATTTTTTGTATGTCAAAATAATTCTAGTTTACTACCAAATTTGTGACTTTCAATGTCCATTCTTGAGTTGTAGGCAAGTCTTCCTTCTTCCAGTATTGCGCCACCAACAGTCTTGCTGCCGTTATTAGATGCAGAATCAAGTTAGTCTCTACCACTGTAAAGTCAGTACATATACCTAGTAAGAATAGCTGAGGGGTAAACTTTATCCTTCTTTTAAAGATATTTTGCATAATCCACCATATTTTTATCCAAAATGCCTTAACCTTTTGGCAGGTCCACCATATATGAAAATATGTAGCATCGAGAGAGCCACATCTCCAACATTTAGGCTGTAAGCAGGGCAATAAAGATGAGGCTAGAAACAACACCAGGATGTTTCCTTCCTGCCTTCCTTACAGGATTAGCCCTGCAAAGTGGAAATAAACAAAATGAGATTTCTTCCAACAACCTGTTCTCCCAACTGCTTAGAAAGTTACCAACCGGTTCTCCCGAATAGGTGCGAACCGGCTGAATCCCACCACTGCATATCCCTCATGGGCAATCATGCTGGCGATTCTATTTTGATCAACGGCCGCACGAAAAGAGGCTGTGTTGTGTACCGCCAGCTGCCAGCGGAGCTGACGGCAGAGACTCGGACGATGACGGAGGTTGTGGAAGAACTGTTGGAAGAAACGTCCATCTGGGTTCAGTTCCAGGTGGGGACAAAGACACTGGCAACAATGGTGGCTGTTTGGAAAGATGGTTTTAATGGTGGACAGGATGACATGGCCGGAAGTTGTGGGTAGAAAGGGAAGAGATGCTGAGAGTCCCTGGGTTTTATACCTTCTCTGGGCTTTTGAATTTGAGCTTGTTGGTCGTCAGACTCCCCTGGGGCCATGCAAGGGCAACTCTATAAGCTGTCCTGAGTCCCAGGCTTGGTTGATCCTTGCTGGGTGATGATGTAATGAAAGGACTTTGGGCAATTCCTACTATTGCTCTGTGTGAAGGAGGTAGATCTTTGTTATGTAGAATACACTGGCTCAGGCCCTTAATGGCCTGTTGACAAAGGGGTGTGTGTGTGGGCTGACTGTCTGCCTCCCTTTTAGGGGGAAATATTCTGCCCTTTTAATATCTCCTAAAATATTTCATTTTTCAAGGAGGAGAGGGATGGGTACTAACTTCCTACAAAGCCTGGGCCACTTCTGGAGCCTGGAGAAGGCTCTGATGGATGCTCAGCGTCGGACACAGAGATAGAGCCAGGGCCGACTGACTTTTCCCAGCCACCAGAGAAGAAGCTGCCTTTGGAGGCCGAATAGAGTGAGGAGGAAGAACAGTTGGGGCCTGTTCCAGGCGCACGTATGTACAGAGCAGTTAGGAGAGGAGAACAACGGAGGACAAGGAGTCGATTTGGGAAGCAAGATACACGTGGACGCTGAATGACCCTTCCCCAGCTGGGGAATAAATAGGTGGAGAGGGGTGATCGTAGGAGACAACAGTTCGTATTTCTGAAGATTTTACTCATTGTGTTTCATGCATCAAATTAGGCTGGGAGCCTTGCAATTATTGGAAGGAACTGATAAGGTCTGTTGCTGCATTTAACACTTGCAGGAATCTTGCCTGGACTTTCGGTGGGTGAATGCAATTAATAAAATAAAGAGGGGTTTTTCGTGACAAGGAATCTGTTTCTTGTTTCTGCTAAGGCTGGGTCAGAACAGGTTGCTGTGAGTTATCCAAACCAGTCCCTTAGATTTTGAAGCCATGATATTCTTCTTCTGTCTTCTTCCTGCCTTCAATCTTTCCTTGGAGGATTAAGTGAAGGATGCCTGTATTTTTCTGGGTGTCGCATCCCATGTCCGAAATATTCTAACTTTTGCTTTTTTATATAGTTTTGATGGTCTCCCTTGGCCAGTGACGTGCGGTCAGCTTTAGGGCTGGTGAGGCACTTTTTAGACTTGTGGACTTCAACTCCCAGAATTCCACAGCCAGGCATGCTCAGTTCCGATTTAAAGCGACAGCATTTTCTCCCCTTGCAAAATAAGTTTTCCCATTCTTTTTCTTCTCCCTCCCCCTCCTTCTTCCCTCTCTCCCTCCCTCCCCCCTCTCTCAAACAGACACGTGCACACAAAGAACTTGGATCCCTCTCTCACTCACTCACTCTCAAACACAGAAGTTGGATTGGATATATTTTCCAAAGGCTTGAAAGCAGCTCCTCTGCCATACCCCCCTCCTTCCCCTGCTGCCTTCCGATCAAACGTTTTAAATTCCTCCCCCCTCCCCACACATGCACCTTTTCCAGCTGTTTCAGAGACTATTTCAACTCTGCTTCTGCCTGCCCTGCCCCCCCCTCCCCTCATGAAAGGCCAGAGCTCTGAGTCAGACTGAGCTAGTTGCTCCTAGAGAACTCTAAAAATGCCCTCTACAGGAGGCGAGAGAATACGTGCCTCATTTGCATAAGGAATTTTTTGCTTGTTAACCCTTGCTTAACTCTTAAAAGGCGAAAAATTGCTTATGCACAGGAGGCCCCTATTTCTCTGGCCTCCTCCTATGGTTAACACAAAGCACTGTTCCAAGTCACTGTGAATCTGGTAGCAACTACCTTGGCTTTAATTGTTTTTTAAAAATTCTTTAAAATTCTTTCCTTTTCCTCATGACTGGTGAGGCTTATCACCTCCTCATTTCCAATTTCGTCGACCCAGCTTATACGTAAGAGCCTCCTGTAAATCCACATTTCAAATGCTTCTAGTTTCTTCGAGTGGCTTCCTGTCCAAGATCAACTCTCCCCTCCGTAGAGCAGGATAGAAAAGTTGTAGCATCCGACAGGCCAGGTTTCCAATTTTAGACTTATGCATGGGGCTGCAGAAGGCCTTTTCATTTTGAAAAACGGTCTTCAAATTAAGTTTAGCACGGAATATTCGGCTGGTGCCTAGGCCCTCTCGATTCTAATCATAAATCAGGCAGTCCTCGACTTAACAACGCTTCGCTTAGGGACCGTTCGAAATTAAGAAGGCGCTGAAAAAAAGTGACCATTTTCACACTTATGACCGACCGTAAGCGTAAAAAAAATCACAGGGATGTGATTTTCACTGTGATAGTGAAAGATCACTGGAACGTAATCAAAATTCAGATGATTGACAGCTAGGCTCTTGGAGTCAGCTGATGGGATGATGACCTTTTGTGGGCTTTCGGACAAGTCCATGGGGAAGCCAGATTCACTTAACGACTGCACTGTTTCACTTAACAGCCAGGGTAAGACGAAACAGGCCGAAACTCACTTAACAACAGTCCTGCTTGGTAGCAGGAATGTTTGGCTGAAATCATGGTCATAAGTCGAGGACTCCCTGCAGATCACTCGGTTGATGGTATTTGCTGTGTCGTTCGGTATTGTAACTTTGGTCGCTAAAGGAACGGCTGTTAAGTCGAGGACTGCCTGTAATTGAAATGTGTTGTGTATGCGTGTGTTAGTAGAAGACTCCATGGTTGCCATTTAATCATCCCATAATCCCTTACGCGGTGGAGTCAAGGCGGCTGAATGGAGTTGAGTATTTCCTGGCCGGATGCTCTTCCTGGCACCATTGCTGAGTTTTGTCCAGCAGATATATTCTCACGGTGCCCAGAGAGAGAAATATCTGCCTCTACCTAGCATCGAATTCACAGCCTCCTGATGGTGAGGCGAGACCTCCACCCGCCACACCACTCTTAGGACAAACTTCAGCACTGGTGCCAGGAAGAGCATCCGGCCACCCTTAGGACAAACTTCAGCACTGGTGCCGGGAAGAGCAGCTGGCCAGGAAATACTCACCTCCATTCTGTTGCCTTGACTCCACCCCGTAACAGGGCAAATAATAGGAGAATTGTTGTCAACAATTCCTTTTTTTTTTTTTAAACAAATGCTTCAAAGTCGCATTCTGCTCACCTTCGTCTCTGTGGCACAAGACAAGAAGGCAATTGTCAGAAATGGGGCATATGAAGAAAATGCTCCAGTTTAGCCACCTGTTTTGTAGAGGAAAATCAACCTCTGCATTTCCAGATGCGTGTGGCTTTTAGAATAATTTGGCAAAAGATGATAGAGCGTGAAAGAGGCATAAGAACAGGCTGGCGTTAGAGACACTTAATACCTTGAACAAAAATGCCTTTTCATAACTTGGCAGTAAGGAACATCAAAAGTGCATGACTAAAAAAACTGCAAAGATTTCCTGTGTTTTTTTTTTTTAAATGAGCTTTCTACCTATTTAAGCGAACCTTTTGATTAGCGATATTTGCAAGCCACAAACCCTTAAAGCGGGTCTCAGCAATAACAGTGGTACTTAGACTTAATATAGGTAGCCCTGAGGTTACTAGGACCCGTCGAGCCCAAAGTCTTTGTGGCTAAATGAAACATTGGTTAAGCGAGGTTTGCCCCATTTTACATCTTGTTTTGCTGTGGTTGTTAAGCGAATCGTTGCACTTGTTAAGTTTTTGTTTTAAATAGATTTTATTAAACATTTTAATCTTTAAAAACAGAAAGAAAAACATAACAAGGAAAAAAAAAGTCAAGACATACGTAACAATATAAAG
>NW_028261388.1:4936403-4958903 GCF_051295495.1 Thamnophis sirtalis | reverse complement strand
TGCTTCCTGCTTCCACCCACCCTTGGAGATTTTAATTTCTCTTAAGGCAGCAAAACTCTCATTTAGGATGTGAAGAGGATGAAGGTTTAAATAACAGCCACCCACCAAATCTTGGAGAATTAGGAAACGGAATTGGGGAGGCAAAGAAGGAACTTCCCTCTCTCTTGGCATCTTTTCAACTCCTTAAGCCCTTCCTCTCTTAATTGGTGGGGGTATCTTGCCTGGCACAATGTGTGCAAAAAAAAAGGGGGTGGGTGGGTCACTTGAAGACCCAGTGAATAGGAATAGAATAGAATTAGAATAGAATTAGAACAGAACAGAATAGAAAAGAGATTACAGAATACAGAACACAGAATAGAATAGAATCTTTCTCTTTCCCTCTTTCCATCTGTCTCTCTCTCTCTCTCTCTCCCTATTCCTCTCTTTCTTTCTCTCTTTCTCTTCCACTCTCTCTTTCCCTTTCCCTCCCTGGCTCTGTTTTTTCTCTCCCTCTCCCTCTCTTCTTCTCTTTCTCTATCTTTCCCTCCCTCCCTCTCTCTTTCCCTTTCACCCCTCTCTCTGTTTCTCTCTCTTTCCCTCTCTTTCTTTCCCTCTCCCTCTGTTTCTCTCTCCCCCCTCTTTCTCTCTCTTTCACTCTCTTTCCCTCCCTCCCTCTCTCTTTCACTCTCTTTCCCTTTCCATCCCTCTCTCTGTTTCTCTCTCTTTCCCTCTCTTTCTTTCCCTCTCCCTCTGTTTCTCTCCCCCCCTCTTTCTCTCTCTTTCACTCTCTTTCCCTCCCTCCCTCTCTCTTTCACTCTCTCTTTTTTTCCCTTTCCATCCCTCTCTCTGTTTCTCTCTCTCTCCCTCTCTTTCCCTCTCCCTCTGTTTCTCTTCCCCCTCTTTCGTTCTCTTTCACTCTTTCCCTCCCTCCCTCTCTCTTTCACTCTTTCTTTCCCTTTCCATCCCTCTCTCTGTTTCTCTCTCCCTCCCTCTCTTTCTTTCCCTCTCCCTCTGTTTCTCTCCCCCCTCTTTCTTTCTCTCTCTTTCCCTCTCTTTCCCTCCCTCCCTCTCTCTTTCACTCTCTTTCTTTCCCTTTCCATCCCTCTCTCTGTTTCTCTTCCTCTCCCTCTCTTTCTTTCCCTCTTCCTCCGTTTCTCTCTCCCCTCCTCTTTCTTTCACTCTCTTTCCCTCTTTCCCTCCCTCTCTCTTTCACTCTCTCTTTCTTTCCCTTTCCATCCCTCTCTCTGTTTCTCTCTCCCCCTCTTTCTTTCTCTTTCTCTCTCCCTCTTTCCCTCCCTCCCTCTCTCTTTCCCTCTCTTTCTTTCCCTTTCCATCCCTCTCTCTGTTTCTCTTCCTCTCCCTCTCTTTCCCTCTTCCTCCGTTTCTCTCTCCCCTCTTTCTTTCACTCTCTTTCTTTCCCTCCCTCCCTGTTTTATTTTCTCTCTCTCTCTCTCTCTCTCTCTCTGTTTCTCTCCCCCTTTCTTGGAACAGTCCAGCTCAAGGCCGCCTAATCACTGTAATTTTACAGATTCCGTAATTACCTGCCTGCCATGCAGATCGCTCGATGGCCCTTTCTTTCTCCAATCTCATTCCGAGCGACGGGGCTAAAATTGAGAAAGGCAGAGGAACGGCTCGCCTGCCAGCGAGGGGGTGCGCCAGGGTGGTGGTCTGGGTTTGAAATCCGCCCTGATGGGTTTCCAAAAACGGGCACCCAGCCATGGGAAGGTCGCTGGCGAAGAGATCCGGGTTTGTACCACGCTAGAGTGGGCTGCCAGGTGGACCCTTCTCGTGGGTGGCTGGAGTTGTGAAAACCAGCAAAATCACTGCTGGTGGAGCGATGCCAGGCAGGGAGAAAGCTTGGTGTAACAAGCTTTGTTACCTTTAAGGCAACCTCACGCTTGGGGTTCAGCCAAGATTGGATGGAGTAAATTCAGCAGAAGGCTATTGGGTTGAAAGAGATTATATGGGCACATCTTTTGAGAAGACTTCACATGTTCTGAATGGAAGGTTTTGTAGAAGAAGAGATATGTTAGTCTAAAGGGAAAGGTTCCCCTCGCACATCTCTGCTAGACTCCAGGGGGCGGTGCTCATCTCTGTTTCAAAGCCGAAGAGCCAGCGCTGTCCGAAGACGTCTCCGTGGTCATGTGGCCGGCATGACTCAACGCCCGAAGGCGCACGGAACGCTGTTCCCTTCCCACCAAAGGTGGTTCCTATTTTTCTACTTGCATTTTTTACATGCTTTCGAACTGCTAGGTTGGCAGAAGCTGGGACAAGTCACGGGAGCTCACTCTGTAAAGTGGCGCTAGGGATTCGAACCGCCGAACTGCTGACCTTTCTGATGGACAAGTTCAGCGTCTCTGCCTCCGAGGCGCCACTAACTATTGACCCCGGGGCACAGACACGGTCACAAATATGAGTCAGTTGCCAAGCCTCTGAATTTGGATCACTTGAACCTTGGGATGCTGCAACGGTTACTTCATTTACTTTTTCAGTGATGTCGCAACTTTGAACAGTCACTAAATGAACTGTTGTAAGTCGAGGACTTCCTATATTGATGGACAATATCTCTTGACTGTTATTTGTGTTTCCTTCCTTCCTTCTCTCCCTCTCTTTCTGTCTTTCCCTCCCTCCTTCCTTCCTTCCTTCCCACTATATATCTCTCTCTCTTTCTTTATTTCTTTCTTTTTTTAATTTCTTTCTGCCTTTCTTCCTTTTCTCTCTCTCTCTCCCTCCCTCCTTCTTTCCTTCTCTCATCTTTCTCTCCCTCCTTCCCTCGTTCCTTCTTTCCTTCCTTCCCACTATCCCACTATCTCTCTCTCTTTCTTTCATTTCTTTCTACCATTCTTCCTTTTCTCTCTCTTTCTCTCTCCTTCCTTCTTTCCTTCTTTCCTTCATTCCCACTATCTCTTTCTCTCTCTCTCTTTCTTTGTTTCTTTATTTCATTTCTTTCTGCCTTTCTTCCTTCTCTCTCTCTCCCTCCTACTCTCTCTCTTTCTGTCTTTCTCTCCCTCCCTCGTTCCTTCTTTCCTTCCTTCCCACTATCTCTCTCTCCCTCTTTCTTTCTTTCTTTCTTTCATTTCTTTCATTCATTCTTTCTTTCATTCATTTCTTTCATTCTTCCTTTTCTCTCTCTTTCTCCCTCCTTCTTTCCTTCTTTCCTTCCTTCCCATTATCTCTTTCTCTCTCTTTTTCTTTATTTCTTTCATTTCTTTCTGCCTTTCTTCCTTCTCTCTCTCTCTCCATCCTTCTCTCTCTTTCTGTCTTTCTCTCCCTCCCCTCATTCTCTCTTTTCTTCCTTCCCACTATCTCTCTCTCTTTCTTTCATTTCTTTCAGCCATTCTTCCTTTTCTCTGTCTCTTTCTCCCTTCCTCCTTCCTTCCTTCACACATACACACACTCTCTCTCCTTCTTTCATTTCTTTCTTTCTGCCTCCCTGCCTCCCTCATTCTCCAACTTATCAAGATCATTCCGAATCGCATTGCTGTCTTCCAAGCTACTACAGTCCCACCCCGTTCTCTATCATTTGCAAATTTGATAAAGATTTCCTCTTTATTAAAGCCATTCATCAAACGTTCAATACCAAATTTAGGATCCAATCCCAAGGCACCCAAATTAACAGCTTCATTCAAAAACAGCGATGATCTCTCTTGCAGTACGTTTTTTTTTCCCCAAATGACTTTAATGGCATTTATTTTAATAGAAATATCCCCCTACCAATATCGTAACCAATCAGAACATCCTGGGATCTTTCTTAAATGCTTTGCAGAAATCAAGATAAACTACATTTACAGCATTCTCACACTCTATTAAGCAAATTGCCACCTAGGGGGGAAAAGAAATGAAAGTAGGAAGATGCTCTTGTTTTTAGCCTTTGGGAAAAAGTTGATAAACTTAGAACCGAGGAGAAATTTCTTTCCATTCGCCTATTTTTATTTCCATTTTCATAACATACCATCATATGTATACTATAAATAGCCAGTATCATATAGTATTAAATAATGATTACATCAGTTCCTCTTGTCCTCAACGCCCCAAAAAGATTAACACCCCTTATTAGCTCTTCTACTCTCCATACACCTCTTTCTTCTACCTCTCTCTTACTTCCTATCTTCCCTCCATCTTCCTTTCCTACTCCACTTCCCCTTCCTTTCTCCTTCTCCTCTCTCTACATTCCACTCCTCCTTATCCTCATCATCTTCTCCCCTTACCCTCTCTCCTATCCCTCTCTTCCCACCTTTCTTCTCCCTTCTGCTTCCACTCTTCCTCTCATTGGTGTATTTCCGCTTCCATACTATTCTACTTCCCCTTCCTTTCTCCTTCTCCTCTCTCCCCTTACCACTCCTCCTTATACACCTCATCTTCCCCCTTCACCCTCTCTCCTATCCCTCTCTTCCTATCTTCTTCTCTCCGAGGAGAAATTTCCTGACCGTCAGAACAATTAATCAGGGGAACAACTTGCTCCAGAAGTTGTAAATATTCCAACACTGGAAGTTTTTAAGAAGATGTTGGATAACCATTTGTCTGAAGTGGTATAGGGCTGTGGTCACCAACTGGTGGTCCATGGACCACTGGTGATCCACGAGAAAATTGGGATGTCCTCAGAAAAATTATTTCCATTTTTTTAACATTGCACTAAATCAGGGGTCCTCAAACTACGGGCCCTGGGCCAGATACGTGCAATGAATGTTTGTGTTGTTGTAGAGAGTCTCCCCCTTCAGGGTCTTTTTGTGGGGCTTGGAGGGGGGGCAGAAATTCTGAGTTGGGGTCTGCTTCAGCCTCCTGGTGAGGGGTTTTGGGCGA
This sequence comes from Thamnophis sirtalis, assembly GCF_051295495.1. Classification (NCBI taxonomy): domain Eukaryota; kingdom Metazoa; phylum Chordata; class Lepidosauria; order Squamata; family Natricidae; genus Thamnophis; species Thamnophis sirtalis. The sequence goes on along the minus strand of NW_028261388.1, from coordinate 4,954,124 downwards.
AGACTGGAGGGAAGTGCTGCTAGTGGTTGGAGGGCCTCGTTCCAGTGGGACTGCATCATGGCCTGGAACTGGCTGACCAGCTCAGCCCACTGAGCCTCCAGGCGCCGGCACCTGGCCTTGCCCTCCCGCAGGTCTTCCTCTGCTTGGAAAACCTATGCTCCTAGTCCTCAGTGAGGTGCTTCTGCTGAGCCTCCTTCTCGCTCAGATCCAATTTGAACTGAGCTGTTTTGCCATCCCTTTCTCCTGGGGGCTGCTTAGCTCCAGCAACTGCGTCCTGTAGGGCCCTAAGGAGCCCGGGTGGGCAGGCAAAGAGGGGCTGGGAGGGGAGGGGTGGGGAGGCGCCCCTCGACGTGAGTGACCTCAAGTTGGCCACGCCCACCCAGTCACATGACCACCTAGCCACACCCACCCACCCGGTCATTAGGCAGATCATATTAGTCACCCGCGGGATTTAAAATTATGAATTGAGTGTCCCCGGAAGTCCGAAAGGTTGGTGACCTCTGGACTAGAAGACCTCCAAGGTCCCTTCCAACTGGGTTATTCTCTATTTTCTGAAAAGCAGGGAAGAGTTCCCAAAACGACGATTAAGTCAATCCCTCCCTTAAAACTCCACTGCAATCATTTTTGTGATATATATATTTTGCCGTGCAGATGAACCGGGAATGTGATGGTCCGCTGAATGTTACTGGAGCAGAAATTAGGAATATTGCTGGATCTGCTGTTTCGCTGTATTTTTTTCTTTTCTTTTTTGTTTGCTGTAAGAATTTGCTTCCAAGGCATTACCTCATTTGGCAGAGAACGGGGGAAAGAGCAGTCACCTGTCTCGGGAAAAAGCTTAATTTTCAAAGCAGAAAGAGGGAGTGGAGCAGGGGAGGCGTGAGGCTGCTCTGGCTGATGTCTTCCTTAAAGGTGACTTTTTAAACTGCAGATCCGTTGGCACTTTTATTCTATTCTCAATCATTAAAAGTCTGGGCCGGGACTCTGAAATCAATCCTCTCGGGAGAGGGAAAAAAAAAATCAATGCCAGTCAGTATAATTATCCATATTTTTTTCAAGTGACACAGAGACAAGACGAAGGAGAGAGGAGAGGAGAAAGATCGTGGTTGTTTGTTTAGCTTAATATATGTCGACTTCCTTACACTTTTTATACCCAAATAGTTTAGGCTTTCTTGAAAAGATGATATATGTACACTCTATTGCCAAAAGTATTCGCTCCCCTGCCTTTACTCGCATATGAACTTACGGTAAGTGACATCCCATTCCTAATCCATAGGGTTCAATATGACGTCGGTCCACCCTTTGCAGCTATAACAGCTTCAACTCTTTTGGGAAGGCTGTCCACAAGGTTCAGGAGTGTGTTGATGGGGATTTTTGACCGTTCTTCCAGAAGCGCATTTGTGAGATCGCACACTGATGTTGGACGCGTTTACGTGGCCCACCACTTCGCGGCTGAGTTGCTGTCGTTCCCAAACACTTCCACGTTCTTATAATACAGCTGACAGTTGACTGTGGGATATTTAGGAGCGAGGAAATGGCACGACTGGATTTGTTGCACAGGTGGCATCTTATCACAGTTCCACACTGGAATTCACTGAGCTCCATTCTTTCACAAATGTTTGTCGAAACAGTCTGCATGCCCAGGTACCTGATTTTATACACCTGTGGCCATGGAAGGGATTGGAAGACCTGATTCTGATTATTTGGATGGGTGAGCAAATACTTTTGGCAATATAGTGGATATATGTATATATGTATATGTATATATATGTACGTATTGTTGTATTTGTGCTGATAAATAAATAAAGGGAGACTAGTATAGATCTATTTCAAGCTATTTAGCTCTCATCAGCTAGCCATACCCTTACTGGGATTTGAATATGTATGTATATGTATATCAGTGGTGGGTTCTGGATCCCGTTGCATCTGGTATGGTGCAATGGAGCCAGGCATCCACCACATGAACATGCGCAGCACATGTGCACAATGCGCGCATGCGTACTTACCGCCCGCGACGCTCTGTGCTCAAATACCGGTAAGGAAGACGGGTGGGCAAGTGGGCCCCATACTAGGGCATACCAGTCGTATCACACCACAGATGTATATGTATGCATGTATACGTATATTTATATTTATATTCCCCCCTTATCTGCTGAGCAATCTAAAACTCTCTAAATGCAGTTGAATTTTAGGCCCAGTACTCTTCAACATGGGGACGTGGTGGCTCAGTGGCTAAGATGCTGAGCTTGTCAGTTAGAAAGGCCAGCAATGTAGCGGTTCGAATCCCTAGCGCCTCGTAGCAGAGTGAGCTCCTGTTACTTGTCCCAGCTTCTGCCAACCTAGCAGTTTGAAAGCACATTAAAAAATGCAAGTGGAAAAATAGGAACCACCTTTGGTGGGAAGGTGACTGTGTTCCGTGCGCCTTCGGCATTTAGCCATGCCAGCCACATGACCACGGAGACGTCTTCAGACAGCGCTGGCTCCTCGGCTTTGAAACGGAGATGAGCACCGCCCCCTAGAGTCGGGAACGATTAGCATGTATGTGCAAGGGGAATTTTTACCCGTACCTTACTCTTCAACATCTACATCAATGACTTGGACAAGAGGATAGATGGGGAACTCATCAAATTTGTAGATGACACCAAGCTGGCAGGAATAGCCAACACTCCAGAAGACAGGCTTAAGATACAGAAGGATCTTGACAAACGTGAATATTGGGCACTATCTAATAAAATGAAATTCAACAGTGAAAAGAGTAAGGTTCTACATTTAGGCAAGGAAAACGAAATGCACAGGTACAGTTTAGGTGGTACCTTGCTCAATAGTAGTATCTGTGAGAGGGATCTTGGAGTCCTAGTGGACAACCATTTAAATATGAGCCAGCCGTGTGCAGCAGCTGCCAAAAAAGCCAACACAGTTCTAGGCTGCATAAACAGAGGGATAGAATCAAGATCACGTGAAGTGTTAATACCACTTTACAAGGCCTTGGGAAGGCCACACTTGGAATATGGCATCCAGTTTTGGTCGCCACGATGTAAAAAAAGATGTGGAGACTCTAGAAAGAGTGCAGAGAAGAGCAACAAAGAGGATTAGGGGACTGGAAGCTAAAACATATGAAAAATGGTGATTAGGGGGACTGGGACTATTTCTAGTTTAATGAAAAGAAGGACTAGGGGAGACTTGATAGAATCAAGATCACTTTGCGTGATCTTGATTCTCTCCCTCTGCCTATCCTCTTGAGATATATAACCTCTTCCGTCTGCGTTAAATGAGATGATGCAGAAGACAAGAACTGGGAAAGAGGGGAGAAGGACCAGTATTTCCTTTTTCCCCTCTTTTTTTTAGACGATAATTTTTATTTTATTTTAAACACATAAGCACATCAACAAAAACAAACACATGACTTAAAAACAACATAGGAACAATAAGTTCCATCGTATATCATACAGCAGTTCCGAATCGGTTTCTTTGCAGTTAGTGTTTTCCCTACTATACATTTCTATCTTTCATTCATAATCTCCTTATTCGTTATCCATTTTTATGTACAATTCTTTATTTATTTAAACTTAGCTACTTATGACCAAATATTATTTACCTATATTATGCTATATATTTTTACTGTCATTTGTTCTCTTGCATACAGATTATAGATACACATTCACATAATTATTCTTTTTCTTTGCCATTCTTATATTATTATTATCCCATTTGGAAGGTTATAAGGTATAGATTAGAATGCTTTGTTTACCATCCTTCGCAAATTAAGACACCACCTTGTTTTCTCTTTCTTTTCTTTTCTCCCTCCCTTCCTTCTCTACTTCCTTCCTTCCTCGTCTCCATCCCCTTCTTCCTTCCCTTACCTCTTCCCTACTCCTACCCTTTTTCTTCTCCTTCCTACCTTCACTTTCTTTCTCTTCCTCCCTCCTCTTCTTCTTTTTCTCTCCCCTCTACCCACCTTCCCTTACCTCGTTCTTCTTCCCTTACCTCTCCACCACACTTCTTCTTCTTCTCCTACTTTCTCTCCTTCTCTTCCTCTCTCTTCTACCCTCCACTCCTTTCCTTTCCCCTCCTCTCTTATCTCATCTGAATCCAGGTTTAAACAGGCCCCCAAGATTCGCTCCAGCCTCTCATCTTCCCCCACCACTGGTTGATTTCAAAAGTCTTACAATTTGTTCCAGGGATTGTTGGATTCTCTCTCTCTCTCTTTGACCCAGGCGACTCAAGGGACAGGTTTCCAATCCAGTTTGACAATGTACTTCATCTCCCGAAGAGATTTAGGCTGTCTTGGGGGTTTAAAGTAAAGGAGGGGGAAACCTGCCATAAAATTGATTTAGACGCTGTTAGGAGCGAAGCAGCAAAGCAGCTTGCCTTGAAAATCCAAACTCCCAAGCTCTCCTCAATGCCAATCTTTATTTATCTATTCTTTCTTTCTTTTTTTATGACGGTGTTTCCTTGGGTCCTCTTGAAATGAAATTTTTAAATGCGTTCGTCTCCTTTCTGCTGACCGAACTGCGTGTATTGCGTTAGAAGTAATAAAGTCACCTCCTCTTCGGTAATTCTTTCTGCTCTTTAATTTATAAAGCTTGCAGTGAGGAGTCCTGGAGCTTCGTTTCTTCGCTTCCGTCTCCAAAGAGGGAAGGGTTGAAATGCAGTCCTTGAGTTACAGATAAACGTACAGTACCGTGATATGCTCTGCTCTAAAATCACACCGATTTATTTTATATTATGCCAAGGGCTATGCAACAGTTTGAGATCTCAGTGGGAGGGTGTGTGGGGGGGGGAAGGTGGATATTGTTCTGGCCTCCCGAGAGCATGAAGCAAACTCCCGGTCTCAACAAAAAAACGTTTTATTAATTGACTGTGAATTCTGCTCCTTCACATCCAGCAAAGTCTTTCCAGGGAGGATTTACAATAGCAATAGCAATAGCAGTTAGACTTATATACCGCTTCATAGGGCTTTCAGCTCTCTCTAAGCAGTTTACAGAGTCAGCATATCGCCCCCACAGTCTGGGTCCTCATTTTACCCACCTCGAAAGGATGGAAGGCTGAGTCAACCTTGAGCCGGTGAGATTTGAACAGCCGAACTGCAGAATTGCAGTCAGCTGAAGTAGCCTGCATGCTGCATTTAACCACTGCGCCACCTCGGCTCTACAGTCACAGACCTTCTCTGGCTTGGAGAGCGGCCAGGCCGATCTCTGCAAATCGTGGCAGGGAGTCTCGGAGAGTCACGAACCAATGAAGCAAACTAATTGTGGGTGTGGCCTAGTTGGCCTTCTGTACCACCGGGGGGGGGGGCATTTTTCACCCTTCCAGAGTAGAGGTGGGTTCCTACCGGTTCGGACCGGTTCGGCTGAGTAGGTAGTAACTCGGCTGCCCACGCATCCGAACCGGTTCTAGAGCACCGCCATCTTGTTTTTTACCTACTGCGCATGCGTGCCTGAAGCACGTCCTTGAGCAAACCGGGAGTAAAAGAATCCAGAACCCACCCCTGCTCCAGAGTCTTTCCTCGAGTCTCCGGGAGGGCGAAAACTGCTTCCCCCGAGCTCCGGAAGCGCCCCAGAAACAGGCCCGTTTTTGGATTTCTGCAACCTTCGGTAGGCCCGTTTTTTGCTCTCGCTGAGCCTCCACGCGGTCCCTGCACTTAGCTGGCATGATGAACGTGCCGCGTAGAGACTCCTGGAAGGGGAGGGGCAGGGTGGGAGGGAAGGGGCAGGGTAGGAAGGGCGTGGCCAGCCAGGGGTGGCATTTGGGGGTTCACCGAACTGGGCAGAATCCTAGCTAGAGAATCGCCCGAACCCGCGCGAACCCCCAGCAGCCCTCTTGTCTCTTGTTTAGCAACGGGAATTTTGGGCTCAGAAGTTGCGGTCATAAGTCAAGGGCTACCTATTAATCTTTAAAAGCCTGCCCCCCCCCCCCAAGTCTCCCAACATGATGTCCTGAGGGCGTTACTTGTTCCAAAAAATGTTTGATTTGGTGGATTTTCTTCAAGCGTTTGCTTTCTTAGAATCCCGCAAAATGGCTCGTTGCCTTTTTAAGCCTCCTTCTCCGCAGCTTAGCTTTGTCTTGTTGCTCGGATGATAGACATCTCTGGGTTTATATCCTAAGAAACCCTGCAGCCTGCAGATAATAGATATATAAATATGATACTTGGGCTCCCTTTGGAAAGAGTCTTTCGAAACATGAAATTAATTGAATTCATTAGCCTAATTTCTAATTTTTAAAGGCTCGTTTTTAATTAAGGAATTAAGTTCCTGATAGGCACAGGAATTGCGTTCCTGATGTACACTGTATTGCCAAAAGTATTCGCTCACCCATCCAAATAATCAGAATCAGGTGTTCCAATCACTTCCATGGCCACAGGTGTATAAAATCAGGTGTGACCCGACAAAAGGGCGAATGACAAAACCGCGCCTGACTAAATCGCGTCGCTGACGTCATCAACGCGGTGACAACAGCCAGCATGGAGAAAGAAGGGCGCTTTAAATAGCGCGTCGAAAGAAAGCCAATTTAACTTAAGGTAAGGGTTAGGTTTAGGATTAGGATTAGCTTTAGGGTTAGGTTTAGGGTTAGGTTAAGGGTTAGGGTTAGGGTTAGGTTAAGGGTTAGGGCTAGGTTTAGGGTTAGGTTAAAGGTTAGGGTTAGGTTAAGGGTTAGGGTTAGGTTAAGGGTTAGGTTTAGGGTTAGGTTTAGGGTTAGGTTAAGGGTTAGGGTTAGGGTTAGGTTAAGGGTTAGGTTTAGGGTTAGGTTTAGGGTTAGGTTAAGGGTTAGGGTTAGGGTTAGGGTTAGGTTAAGGGTTAGGGTTAGGGTTAGGGTTAGGGTTAGTTTTAGGGTTAGGTTTAGGATTAGGTTAAGGGTTAGTTTAAGGGTTAGGGTTAGGTTTAGGATTAGGGTTAGGGTTAGGTTAAGGGTTAGGTTAAAGGTTAGGGTTAGGGTGAGGGTGAGGGTGAGGTTAAGGGTTAGGGTTAGGTTTAGGATTATGTTAAGGGTTAGGTTTAGGGTCAGGTTTAGGATTAGGGTTAGGTTTAGGGTTAGGGTTAGGGGTTAAGTTTAGGTTTAGGGTTTACAGCGTGCTTCTTTCTCCGCGCTGTTGTCGCCCTGTTGATGACGTCAGCGACGCGGTTTAGTTGGGCGCGGTTTTGTCGTTCGCCCTTTTGTCGGTGAACCAAAATCAGGTCCCTAGGCATGCAGACTGTTTTGACAAACATTGGTGAAAGAAGGGGTCGTTCTCAGGAGCTCAGTGAATCCCAGCGTGGAACTGTGATAGGATGCCACCTGTGCAACAAATCCAGTCGTGCAATTTCCTCGCTCCTAAATATCCCACAGTCAACTGTCAGCTGTATTATAAGAACGTGGAAGTGTTTGGGAACGACAGCAACTCAGCCACGAAGTGGTAGGCCACGTAAACCCGTCCAACATCAGTGCGCTTCTGGAAGAATGGTCACAAATCCCCATCAACACACTCCTGAACCTTGTGGACAGCCTTCCCAGAAGAGTTGAAGCTGTTACAGCTGCAAAGGGTGGACCGACGTCATATTGAACCCTTTGGATTAGGAATGGGATGTCACTTACAGTAAGTTCATATGCGAGTAAAGGCAGGGGAGTGAATACTTTTGGCAATATAACGTATATATCTGCGGGCGTGCAAAAGCCCTTTGTTATTTAATCCTGCTTTGGGATGTGTAGAAGAATGAATCTCTTTGCATCAAACTGATGGGCAATGGCAAATGATGGTTATGTGCAGAAGAAGCTAAGCTGAGTTCGCTTTAATTCTAGTTAGTGTTTGGAGGGAAAGGCTGCGGGGTTATCCCCAAGAAGAAGAGATCAAATTATTATCCAAAGAAGGACAAGACGTTGTTGGAAGGAATGTCCGTCTAGGTTCAATTCCAAGCGGGAAGAAAGACACTGGAAACATGGAGGCGGCTTAGAAAGATGGTTTAATGGTGGACAAGACCACATGGTTTGAAATCCTTGGCAAAAGAAAGGGAAGAGATGCTGACAGTGCCCTGGTTTTATGCCCTCTCTGGGCTTTTGAATTTGAGCTTGCATTCTGATTGGTTGTCAGACTCCCATGGCGCCATGCAGGAATAAATTTGTAGGTTGTTTTTTTTTTAATGTCCCAAGCTTGGTTGACTCCTGCTGGGTGATGATATAATGAAACGGCTTTGGGCAATTCCTCCGGTGGCTCTGCCTGAAGGAAGTAGATCTTTGTTATGTAGACTAGACTGGCCAAGGCCTTAATGGCCCATTGACAAAGGGGCAACTCTGTAGGCTGTCCTGAGTCCCAAGCTTGGTTGACTCCTGCTGGGTGATGATGCAATGAAGGAGCTCTGGGCAATTCCTCTTGTGTCTCTGCCTGAAAGAGGTAGATCTTTGTTATGTAGCATAGGAAAGCCTCCGGACCCTGGGAAGGGCAAAAATGCCCCCCCCCGCCATGGTGCAGGAGGCTTAGTAGGCCACACCCACTTTGGCCACACCCACCCAGCAACCAGGCAGAGAAATGGTTGCTAAATTTTTCAAATCCCACCTAGAGGTGCTGCAACAGTGTGAAAAACGGTTGTGAGTGACTTTTTCCCCAGTGCGGTTGTGTCTTTGAACAGTCGCTAAACAAAATGTTTTTTTTTAATATTTTTATTTTATTTTATCAATTTCATATTGATTCACAATTATATGATCTCATAACTGTTATTAATAATATGTATTTATAACAATTTTTCCCTACAGTTGACAATATACTTGAAAATTGCTTTCTTACCATCCCATAGATCCATCTTATCTTACAACGGTCCTACTTCTTCTTCCCTCCCTCCCTCTTTCCTTCCCTCGTTTCTTCTCTCCTACTCCCCTTCCTTCCCTCCTTCCTTCCCTTCCTCTTTCCCCTTCCCTCCTTCTCTCCTTCCCTCCTTCCTTCCCTCCTTCCTTCCTTCCTTCCCTCCTTTCTTTTCTCCTTCTCTCCTTCCTTTCCCCCTTCCTTTCCTCCTTCCTTCCCCCCTTCCTTCTCTCCTACATTCCCTCCTTTCTTCTCTCCTTCTCTCCTTCCTTCCCTCCTTCCTTCCTTCCTTCTCTCCTCTCCTTCCTTCCCTCCTTTCTTTTCTCCTTCTCTCCTTCCTTTCCACCTTCCTTTCCTCCTTCCTTCCCCCCTTCCTTCTCTCCTACATTCCCTCCTTCCTTCCCTCCTTTCTTCTCTCCTTCTCTCCTTCCTTCCCTCCTTCCTTCCCTCCTTTCTTCTCTCCTTCTCTCCTTCCTTCCCTCCTTCCTTCCCTCCTTGCTTCCCTCCCTCCTAAACAAAATGGTTGTAAGTCACGGTCTACAACCATTTCTTCTGTCCTGTCTACGTGTCCTTTCCAGATGACGTAGAAAAATCCTTACGTAGCCCATGGACGGAGCCGTGGTTTTGTCCTGTCACTTAAAGACAATGTGGCCAGAATCGAAAAGCCAACATTCTTCTCCTTTGCAAATAAAGCAGAATTGTCCTCGAAGGGTTAAAGAATTCCACCAGTGCAAAAGAAAGAGAGAAAAAAGTATCCACTCGCTGTGCAAACATGGCTTATCCAAGTTGTTGAGTGATGGAAAGTTTGGGAGGGGGGGTGATGTGGAGGGTTGGAATCAGTGAAGCTTTGTGCAAAAGCAAAAATCGGTGGGCCCAGAGACCAAGATATTAATTATTTTGACAGACTGGGTGTCAAAATCACAGCTGCCAGACAGAAATTGCATGTCGTTTATGCTGCAGTTTTGGTGAGAGCTTTGAACAGAAATATCTTTGTTTGGGCCTCGAAGCCAGGAACAATTTTAATTTTACGGGATAAAAAAGAAGGAACACAAAAGCCAACGAATCCGCTAAATTCTGGGTCTCGGGTCTAACCCGGTTAGTCCTCATCTGTTCCTTTGCAGACTCTGATCTGGGTGGGTAAGAGGTGCCGGATCAACTTACCTCTTTTCCACATAGTCCTTGACGTACATCCACAACTCAGCCCGAAATTTCTGTGGTTCAGTGAGGGTTGTTGTTGTTTTTTTGCCCCATTTTACGAATCATTAATTGACTCGCGCCATTTTGATGAGTTAGTTGAACTGGTTGTCCAAGTGAAGCAGGTTTCCTCGTTGACTTGGCGTGTCAGAAGGTCGCCAACAGGAGAATAGAATAGAATAGAATTTTATTATTTGTATGCCGCCCTTCTCCGGGAGGACTCAAGGCAGCGAACAATTCAAGGGGGAAAAATGGGGAACATAAAAAACAAAATACAAATAATAAAAGTAAACAACAGTCGCACAACCATACATGTCGAGAGGGGAGGGAACTCATCACCCCCAGCTGGGCCTGCCGGCAAAGCCAGGTTTTGATGGCTTTTCGGAAGGCCTGGAGAGAGGTGAGGGTCCGAATCCCTGCGGGGAGTTCATTCCAGAGGGCCGGAGCTGCCACAGAGAAGGCCCTCCCCCGGGTAATAGCCAGGTGGCATTGGCTGGTAGATGGCACCCGGAGGAGGCCAACCCTGTGAGATCTAATGGGTCTGTGGGAGGTAATTGGCAGCAGGCGGTCTCTCAAGTAGGAGATCGCGTGACCCCAGGGGTGTTGGGGGGAGACACTCCAACCCGTCATAAATACGAGTCGGTGGCCAAGCGTCTTAATTTTTATCGTGGGACCGTGGCGGTGTTGCAATGATCACGTTAGAAAACGGCCGTAATCTGGGCTTTTATCCTAGATTGTATCTGTTATTTGTTATGTCACTCTAGAATTTTGAATGGGGTTGAAGGGATGCGGTGGCTCAGTGGCTAGGATGCTGATTTTGTCGACCGAAAGTTCGGCGGTTCGAATCCCTAGCGCCGCGTAACGGAGTGAGCTCCCGTGACTTGTCCCAGCTTCCGCCAACCTAGCAGTTTGAAAGCAGGTAAACATGCAAGTAGAAAAATAGGAACCACCTTTGGTGGGAAGGGAACAGCGTTCAGTGTGGCTTCGGGAGTTGAGACATTCCGGCCACATGACCACGGAGACGTCTTCGGACAGCGCTGGCTCTTCGGCTTTCAAACGGAGATGAGCACCGCCCCCTAGAGCCGGGAACGACTAGCACAGATGTGCGAGGAGAACCCTTACCTTTACCTTACTGAGTGTTTTGACTTGTTCTTGTATCTTGTCTGTGACTGTAATAAACCTAACACACAAATCGTCGCAAGTGACTTTCTTCAGTGCTGTTGTGAGGTCAAAGCAGAGGTGTTATTCAGCCAGTTTGCATTGTTTCGGGCGAACCGGTAGTGGCAATCATGCCCAGGCTCACATGCTCTCATTTCTGGTGCTGGGTGAACAGAACGTGACGTGGCACGACATAAGCGCGAACGTCAAAAGCGCGCCGACAAAATCACGGCGCTAAAACCGTGATGTCAAAAGCGCGCCGACAACAGCGCGCCGACAGAAGCGCGATTTAAGTTAAGGTAAGGTTTAGGGTTAGGTTTAGGGTTAGGTTTAGGGTTAGGTTTAGGGTTATTTTTAGGGTTATGTTACAGCGCGCTTCTGTCGGCGCGGTGTTGTCGGCGCGCTTCAGCGCTCATTTGTCGCCGCGGTTTTGACGGCGCAGTTTTGTCACCGTGGTTTAGTCACACGCGCTTTTGTCGTTCGCGCATTTGTGGTGGAACCAGAACGTGAAACCCACCTCTGCTTCGAACGATCACTAAGGGAACTGTCGTAAGTCGAGGATGTATCTGTAACACCTCGATGCGCGTAGCTGTGGATGAAACAGAAGGGCCAGTCCTTTTTGCTTTGAGTCATTCTATCGCGGTGGGCCTGTCTCTATTCCCCGCGGCAGCTGCGGCATCTGTGAATGGCCGCAAAAAGGGTTTTGTTACCTGCAATTTAAGACGCCACGATTGAAATTTGCAACAGGCAAAAAAAAAAGAAAAATGGAAAACAAATGTCCGTCTCCATAAAAGGCCTCCACCTGCTCCCTCCGGATGTTATTAATCCTCCGGAGATGACGGTGATTGATAGGATGTCTAATAAATACAACCAGAGGTGCAGCTTAACTCCTGACCCACCAAAAAAAACCTCTGTTTCATATTTCTGCTCTGCAGATTCTCCAGCTTCCTTTTAAAAAGAAAAAAGAAAAAAAAACTTATTCCCAGTTGGATGCTACAACATGGATTAAGCTTTAGCTGGGAGGGGAAATAATTTTTGTAGAACTGAGTTAGCAAGGAGGAAATCCGTAGAAGGATTTTTAAAAAAACAACAACAACAACAACAACCAGGGACTTATAGGTAGTCCTCAACATACGACCACAATAGCAATAGCAGTTAGACTTATATACCGCTTCATAGGGCTTTCAGCCCTCTCTAAGCGGTTTACAGAGTCAGCATATCGCCTCCAACAACAATCCGGGTCCTCATTTTACCCACCTCGGAAGGATGGAAGGCTGAGTCAACCTTGAGCTGGTGAGATTTGAACCGCTGAACTGCAGATAGCAGTCAGCTGTAGTGGCCTGCAGTACTGCACTCTAATCACTGCGCCACCTCAGCTCAATGGAGCCCAACATTTCTGGGGCTAAGCAAGACAGTTGTTAAGCGAGCTTTGCCCCATTTTTGCCTTCGTTAAGATGGGGCAGAGTTCATTTAACGGCGGTCTTGCTTAGCAAACAGAAAATTTGGGGCTCCTCTGTGGTCGTAAGTCGAGAACCAACTACTGTATTTTTCGGAGTATAAGATGCTCCCAAGTGTAAGACGCACCTAGCTTTTGGGGAGGAAAACAAGAAAAAAAATCTGCCTCTTCCTCTCAGCAATTTGCCTCCTTGCAGTAAACAGCAAACAGCCAGTTTTAGTTTCAACACAGCCTGATTAGCACAAGAAAAAAAAATATCTGCCTTTGTCTCCTTGCAGCAAACAGCCCGTTTCAGCTTCAGCCTGATTAGCCCAAGCAGCTGATTGTCGATTAGATCAGCCTCCCGACGATCAGCTGTTTCAGGCTGCAGGGATTGCCGTAGCCTATTGCCGCCTCCTTGCGCCCCATTTTCGGACTCTGCGTCATGTTTTCAGCCTCCGCACACCCCATTTTTTGCCCATTCCCGGGCAGCCGGGGTCAGAATAGGTGGAAAGTGGGGCGCGTGGAGGCTGAAAATGAGGCGCACAGAGGGCAAAAATAGGATGCGGAGGCCAAAAATGGGGCACGAGGAGGCGGCAATAGGCAATGGGGATCACGACAGCCTGAAACAGCTGATGGTCAGGAGGCCAATCCAACCGACAATCAGCTGTTTGTGCTAATCAGGCTGTGCTGAAGCTGAAACTGAAACAGGCTGTTTGCTGTTTGCTGCAAGGAGGCAAATTGCTGGGAGGCAGAGGGAGATTTTTTTCCCCTTGTACTAATCAGGTCGTGGCACGACAAAACCGCGCTAGTCAAAATCGCGGTGATAAAATCGCGGCACTAAAGCCGCAATGTCATCACCGCGCGTCATCACTGCCGCGACAACAGCACGGCAACAGAAGGGTGCTTTAAAACGGCGCCGCGGCAGAAAGCCGACTTCAATTAAGGTAAGGGTTAGGATTAGGTTTAGGGGTTTGTTTTAGGGTTAGGTTTAGGGTTAGGTTTAGGGTTAGGGTTAGGTTTAGGGTTAGATTTAGGGTTAGGTTTAGGGTTAGGTTTAGGGTTAGGTTTAGCGTTAGGTTTAGCGTTAGGTTTAGCGTTAAGTTTAGGGTTAGGTTTAGCGTTAGGTTTAGGGTACTGAGTGCTTGGGAATGCGCGATTTTGCCCTCCACGATTATGTCATCGCGGTAGGGTCGCGTTTTTCCTTAGCGCTTAGAACGGCGCAAATTAGTCTTCGCGCTTATGTCTCCGCGGATAAGGGCTTCGCGGATTTGTGGTGGAACCTAATCAGGTTATACTGAAACAGAAACTGAAGGAGGCAAATTGCTGGGAGGCAGGGGTGAAAAGGTGAAATTGGCAGGTGGGGGAGGCTACATTTGGTGTATAAGACGCACCTACATTTTCACCCTCTTTTAGAAGGGGGGAGTGTGTCTTACATTCCGAAAAATACGGTATTTTCTATGACTTTCTTATTTTCCTGGCTCTTGACTTTCCAGGATGAGTTTTAAAGGGATGAGGGAAGCGTTGAAGGTTGCTAGACAGGTAAAGATGAGCTGTTTGGGTTCCCGCTGAGCTGTTGGAGTGATTTTTACTCCCCGCGTCTGCTGTATGATCCATCTTCCTGTCGAAGAAGAGGCAGGCAAGCGGAGAAGACCCCCTAAAGGTTGTGTGAACTTTTTCCTTCACTTCGGGGTTGAGGTAAAAAAGAAGAAGCGGGGGGCCAGATCGTGCCGATAAAAATAGCTTTGGCCGCGTTGAGCTAGAAGACGGCAACTCATCTGGGGTCCTGCGTATCTCGGGAAAGGAAAGTTTCGGAGAGCAGATGGGGCAATGCGTTTATTTTTCCCCCCCGTAGCCCAGAAATTAAAGGGTTGTTTAAGAAGGTTCAAAGTTACAATGGCACTGAGAAAAGGTGACTTATGACCGTTTTTTACACTTAATGACCATTTGAGCATCCCCATGGTCACGCCATCAAAATTCGGGCACTTGGCAACTGGCATGTATTTATTCACAGTAGCTCTTTCTTTCCTTTTTTCTTTCTTTCTTTCTTCTTTCTTTCTTTCTTTCTTCTTTCTTTCTTTTTTCTCTTTCGCTCTTTCTTTCTCTTTTTGTTCTCTCTCTCTCTCTTTCTCCCTCTCTCTCCATTTCATTCTTTTTCTCGCTTTTTCTCCCCCTTTCTCTTCTCTTTCTCTCTCTCTTTCTTTCTCTTTCTTTCTCTCCCTCTCTCTCTTTCTCTCTCTCCCTTTCTCTTTTTCTCTCCCTTTCTCTCTTTCTTTCTCTTATTTCTCTCTCCCTCTCTTTCTCTTTCTCTCCCTTTCTCTCTCTCTTTCTCCCTTTCTCTCTCTCCCTTTCTCTCTTTCTTTCTCTCCCTCTCTCTCTTCCTTTTTCTCTTTCTCTCCCTTTCTCTCTTTCTTTCTCTTTTTTCTCTTTCTCTTTCTCTCCCTTTCTCTCTTTCTCCCTTTCTCTCTCTCCCCCTTTCTCTCTCTCCCCTTCTCTCTCTCTTTCTCTTTTTCTCTTTCTTTCTCTCTTTCTTTCTTTCTCTTCTCTCCTTTCTCTCTCTCTTCCTTTTTCTTTTTCTCTCCCTTTCTCTCTTTCTCTCTTTCTCTTTTTTCTCCCCCTCTCTCTTTCTTTCCCTTTCCTTCTCTCTTTCTCACTTTCTCTCTCTTTCTCCCCCTTTCTCTCTCTCTTTCTCTCTTTCTCTCTTTCTTTCTTTCTTTCTCTTCCTTTCTCTTTTTCTCTCCCTTTTTCTCTTTCTCTCTTTCTCTTTTTTCTCCCCCCCTCTTTCTCTTTCTTTCCTTTCTCTCTCTCTTTCTCCCTTTCTCTCTCTTTCTCCCCCCTTTCTCTCTCTCCCTTTTCTCTCCCTCTTTCCCATGTTTATGCAGCATCTTTTGTTGACCTGCAAATTATCGATTCTTGCCTCCGGCCTTCAACAGCGCAATCTTTATTTTCGTATAGGAAATGTATGTACTTTTCATACGTGGTATTGCTTGTGATGGAATGATAAAGGAGATATGTGTCTATTTGTGCAAGCGTGTGACGGCATCCAGCCAGGTGTGTAATAAGGAGTGCCAGAGGTTAGTCAACATGCAAAGGACTTAGGTAGGAACTTGCCTTGTGAGATATGGGACGTCCTCGACTTAGTGACCACAATTGGTAACAGAATTTCCGTTGCTAAAGCAAGGCGCTATTTGAGTAAGCCGCAACCGAGTTTGCAACCTTTTAGTCATGGCTCTTAAGCGAATTACTGCAGCTGTTAAGTGAATCATACGGTCGTTAAGCGAATCCTCCCTCCGCCATTGACTTTGGTTTTCAAGAAGCTGGCTGAGAGTGACACAATTGTGTGTCCCTACAATGCAACTGTTTGTAAATACAGGCCGGTTGCCAAGGCCCTGAATTTCCATCATGTGACGGTGAGGGTCTCATGACCGTTGTAAATGTGAGGACCAGTCGTAAGTACAGGTAACCCTCCACTTGCAACAGTTCATTTAGCGACCATTGCAATTGAAAACACCACCAAAAAAAAAGGGACAGGATCATTTTCCACACTTAAAAACCATTGCAGCATCTCCATTGTCACCTAATCAACATTCAGATGCCTGGCAACTTTACTTGTATTTATGACGGTCGCCATCAGAGGTGGGATTCACTTGCCTTCCCTACCGGTTCACAAATGTGAGGGTGTGCTCTCGTTTCGATTTGCACGCGCCTCATCTACGGATGAGCACTGTTTTCTGCGCATGCACGGTGCTCACACATTTCCTCGGGGCGGGTGGGCGGATCCTCCCGCAGCCGCTGCTATCAGTTCACCCGAACCGGAGAGAACCAGCTGAATCCAACCTCTGGTCGCCATGAGGATCACGCAATTCTCTTTCGCGACTTTCTGACCAGCAGTGGGGGGGGGGAGGAGCCAGATTCGCTTAACAACCACGTTACTAACTGAACCACGGCTGCGATTCGCTTAACAACTTTGGAAGAAACGTGATAAAATGGGTCAAAATGCACTTAGCTTAAAGTTTCGTCCAATTTTGGTCATCATTCGAGGTCTACTTGTACTTTTTCTCAGCAAGCTCGAACGGTCGCTAAACGAATGGTCCCATGTTGGGGACGACCTCGTATTGCTGTTTAGCTGCCAATCCAGCCGTTAACGAAGGGTTACGCGAGCCACGGGAGTTGCGATTTCGAAGCCCGCTCACGGTTTATTTCATTTCCTCCCCCAGATCATCCGAATCTTTCGAACCCTCCCGACTCCGGACCACTCCGCCTCCTCTCTCTCACGCCCACACGCTGAACCAACACCACGCCGCGTCCATCAACTCTTTAAACCGAGGGAACTACACACCACGCAGTAATCCCAGCCCTGCCCCTACGGACCACTCGCTCTCCGGAGAACATCAAGCAGGGAACCAAGAACCTACTCATGCTCAGGACAACTGGTTACTAAACAGTAACATCCCCCTGGAGACCAGGTAATGCCCATTTTGCTTCTCTCCCCCCTCCCCTCCCTTGGTATAAAATGTTATATTTGTTATATCTTCAGGAATATATGTTCTAACGTAGGCTTCCCCAAAAAGCACGAGGCTGAATCCTGGTCCCCATCAAACCCCTTTTATTCCACGAATGTGAATTCCTCTCCTTCACAATTCAGCCAAGGCCTGGCAAACAGTCTTTCAAAGGAATATTTACGACCACAGACCTTATCTAGCTTGGAAAGCTGCCATGTAAATCTTTTCCCAATGAGGTGCTGTGCAAGGAAAGACTCTGGCACAGAGTCTCTTGAGATTCACGGACAGATCTTCACACTCCTGAAACGAATCTAACGACCGAACGAACGAATTGTTTCCTGCAAAAGCCCCCTTCCCTTCGCTCCTCTTGTATGTCCTATGGGAGGGGCCAATGGCCGACTCTGCTGCCAGTTCCGCTGGCGGCTGGTGGGCCACAACAGTAGAATAAAATACCTTGAAAGGACAACTTCATTGCTTGGCTTCCTCCAAACCATAGAGGAGATACAGATCAATTTTATCAAAAATCAGTACCGTGTTTCCCCCCTCAAAATAAGAACCAGGTCTTATATTGTTTTTTGCTCCAAAAGATGCATTAGGCTTATTTTGGGGGAAATACGGTACTAAATGCATCCATCTAGTTGATGACCTTAACTACTGTATTTTTCGGA